>NW_027622536.1:2500-12401 GCF_034508935.2 Berghia stephanieae
TGATAATAACTCACAGGTTCAAGCCATCCTGTTGTAGATTTTATGTCTTGGCTCTGCAATCAAAGTTTAGAATTTTAGTTGACACGATCTATTGTATTTTTATCCAAAAAAAAAAATAAGTCGAGCTTTTATATGCGGCTATGTGGTCTTGTGGTATGAAGATCCAGGGTTCGAGCCTCGCGCTCGGCGCATAGTTGAGTCCTTGGAGAAGGCTCTTTACTCACATTCTCTCACTGTACTCATGTGTGGCCGTTAACAGCGTTGTCTGTGTCCGAAAAATTGTAATATCGTCTTACAGGCGTCATGTCCCGTCCTACATGTTAAATGTTGCTGTTGACCAGGGACCCCTTGTAAAGCGCTTTGAGCACATTTGGTGGATATTGCACTATAGAAAGCTCAATTTTTAAAGAAATATTATATCTAGCGCAATATCCACAAGACGTACTTAATGCTTTAAAAGGGGTGCGACATGACGCTTGTTAGCGGCTAGTTCATTTCTTTCCGACAGACAACGCTGTTAACGGCCGGATAGTCATTTTACACCTGAAATAGGTGAAAGAGCCTTTTCAAAGGACTTAACTATGCGTAGCTCAAAACAGGACTCGGACTCTGGACCTTCCTATCCGAAGGCGAATGTCAGACCACATAGACACATAAGTTCTCAGCCTCAAATTTCTCCCTCTCCTTCATTCATTCATTCATTCATTCATCCTATCCTCACTCCTTTATTCTCCCTTTCTCCTTCTCCTCTCCCGTCTTCTCCGTTTTCCTCAAATCCTACTCTTCCTCTATTTCTTTCCTCCTTACTTCCTTATTTCTTCTATTCTCTTTAATTATTGTAAGAGAGTAAGCCTATGCAAAAGGTTATCTAAGAAATTTGGTGCAAAACTGTCAATTATATATATCAGCAAATGGGTTTAGTGAGTACATAGTGCAGGCATATCAGTTAAGCTTGGTCAGTGCATGACACGTGTGGGCAGTTTTATGTCCAAGCTATTTGAGACGCATGACACGTGTGCGCAGTTTTATGTCCAGGTTACTTGAGACCGTTTGTGTCCAAGTTAATGGATAGGTTATCATGTTGAGTACTATTTAATCAATCATTCTTAAATTGGTTTAGGGGTGTTGAAACAGGTGAAAGGGGCATTTATCAAAATAATGTTATATCATAAAAGGCGGGGTTTAACATCAATATGTAGGAATTGACGTTTCAGGTTTGATTATGATTTGGTCTTACTCTTAGGGGTTGGATTATAGACTGACAGGGAACTGTCAAAACTGCAAGGGGGCGTGGAAACAATGGAACTGTGGGTAAAATTTTGATAGGGATAAAAGAGGATGTTTCGAGGAAAACGGGAGGATTATTCGGATTCAACTTGACCATGAGCTGCACACTTTAAACCTTTTGTGCTCACCATCATTTATTTGCTTTTACGGACTTAGAAATATTCCACGTATATTGAAAATGGTTACTTAGGCAAATTGACTTTACATGTGGACTGATTTTATGGATTTGGAATTTATCATGATTTGGAATTGGAATTTATGAAACTGATTGAATTATGAACATGCTATTTGATTTGGATTTGGAATTTATCACAACAAATAAAACTGTAAGAAATGAAACTTGGAATCTGGACTTTTATTTGAATGTTTTGATGTTGTGCATTCAATCATCATCACCGGCCCTTAAACTCTTTCGTCATTATTAACATCTACAACACAACGCAAAGGATAATACTACCATCTATCAAAAACACCACTATACGATCACAAGCCATTACATATGTGTGCAATTACCCCACATTATGCATCTTAATTTGGTGTCGTGACTCAGGATTCTTATATATGTTATTTGGTGGCGTGATACCAGGATGTAAAGATGTTATTATTCCGAACCATGGATACACAAGAAATGTATATTGTTGCAGTGTTAACATCTATTGAAGTTTTTGTGAGACTCGAATTTTGAAGTGAAAAATTGTGAACAGATAGGAAAATAGTTTTATTTGGGAAAGAAAATGAATATCAATTTTGAAGGTGAAGTAGTGTAATTATTTTGTATTGAAATATGAAAAAAAAATATTGAAATTATAGATGATTCCTAAAATTCTGACAAAAGACGATATTTAAAAAAATAGATAAATATACTAAATAATATTTAAATTAAGAGTCACAGATAGAAAAGGAAATTTTAAAAAAAATATAGATATATAGGGCAATATATTATATTCAAAAAGTGAAAACAATATATTATAGAACGGCAAAATAATAATAATAATAATAATAATAATAATAATAATAATAATAATAATAATAATAATAATAATAATAATAATAATAATAATAATAATGTCTCATTGATGCTATACGTATTTTATTTAATTAAAAAGAAGAGAGGGAGAGATGAAAATAAAAATTGCAGTATTTAAATGAATATTTTAGTGCTTTTTATTTTTCAAAATAAATGAAAATGCGTTTACTTACAATCAAGCGTTTCGGAATAAATCTTCGAATATTAATTTGTACCGTTAATGGCAATGTTTTGTTAATATCAGTAACAAAGATGTGTCGATTTTTATTTCAATTTTTGTATGTTACTGTTGGAATTACATAAACAGTTGGTCCCTTATTTAATGTTGTTACGTTTTATTTTATGTCAAAATGACTCAAGAAGATGATGGCAATAAAAACACGTAAATTATAAGTTTTGATAATTGAAAAATGTCTTATGGTATTTATTGTTATATTACAACATCATTGATTATATTTTTCTCCCGTCGATAGGGATGAATTGGTAGGTTGATATTGACTCTTTGAGATTCATGGGTTCATGGCAAAGAGCAAAGTTTTATATCTGTTTGTATTCTTGGTAATAAATGTGTGGTTAACGCAGCCAAGTAATCGACAACAGAGCTTATTATATATTTGTAATGAGACATGGCGTTATAATAGATTACATAAGACATTTGGATTTTATCACTGGAAATTAAGTTGAAATGATTTATGCGGAATATGAGTCAATCGTTGTTTTGTTTAGTTTTGTTTTGAAACGCGTTTCATCGTGATTTTTAAAGGAGACATATTCTCATAATAACGGAATAACGGACTTTTGGTTTAAAGTCGGAGAACAAATAAAATGACGGAGTATTAATTATTATGAAAGACTGATGTCTTGTAATGGGAGTTAAAATGTTATTACGGAAGAATAACAAAATATTGAAAATGCATTATCATGTCATGTGAGCTGATAATATTTGTGACACAAGTGGTTAACTTGTTAAGAATCAGCGAATTATAAGTAACCCATATGGTAAAATGCTGTATATGCATATTGGGTAAATAAGCGCAGTGATGTAAGACGCGGTAATTAAAGTGCACACGGTTTAAATTACGAGACGCAGGAATGAGGCGTTCGGGAATATTTTATTTTGCGTTTGATTAAAGCGCATGGTTTAACATTATGAAATGATGCAGAAGGCAGAGAATTTTTATAAATACGATGCGCGTGGTTAAAGCGCACACAATTATCAATGCTATATTAAGAGGCGCGAGATAACGTCGCAATGAGTTATATGAATATTTTTATAAGCCGAGGGCAAAGGCGCGAAACATTGAATTTTTATTGACCAGAGTGTATATCGTTTCTGCGAATATTTTGATTATCATATTTTTCTCCTATCGATTTGCTGTTGTAATTGTAATCAATATTTACTGCGTGGTTTGAATTTAACATTTATATCATAAAATTTGTAACTGAGTTGAAGAAGAAGTTATGTTCAATTGTCAAATCTTAAGTGTGTAATCATTCAGCAATAAATTGAAATGGTAGGAAGTGCTACGATAACACCAATAATAATGATAAAATAAACAAGATCATAGTTCATTAAATTAGGGATTTTCTAAGGGGAATAATTCGAGTTAATCAGAGGTAGAAGTAGTGTTTACACTAAAACATTATACAGTCATCACGAAAGAGGACACGTGAAAACATCAGTCATAACGGGAACGCTAATGACGGCGACAACGACAGAGGCAACTCAAACACAGCCACAACAGAGGTCTGGAAATGTCTTAATCCCTTTGGTCTATCCACGGATACCTTGAAATGGAGTAACAATCTCGACAACCACTACGTCATTGATACGTCCAGAATCAACACAATCTACAGACTACAAACTACACAGCAACCTCAATTACATCGTACCTTCCAACTTATACAAACTTGACAGAATTTATAAAATAATATCTGTATCAACACAGATTTCTTCCATGAACCATTTTATATTTACATTCTTTATTGAACAATTGGATTACTTGTATTTACTTCTACGACAACAATACCCAACGATGTACGATGTCAATAATTACATAAACGTTCAAGATACGATTGTTTTTACAAAAATGATGTCCAATTGTGAACAATACTACATCCTTCGTATGCAGTGGTGAGCGTATTCCAATTTAAACTTATGTCAATATACAAGTGTGCAGCACCCATATCTACAACTTATAAACATTGAATATTATAATAAAGCCTGTCTTAGTATCATTGTAAAAGATAAAGGCTATATATGTATATAAGACAATGCAGGAAAAAGTATCGCAAAACGCCACATGAGCGATTTCCTTGGATTCATTATCGTATGATATTCAACAACCTGCGTTCAAATAACGAAAATATTGTTGACCTTATTCGACCCTACTACATACACTACTAGACTACGTTATTGTTACATCATCTACCTGGTGTGTGGACTCACATCACCCACCGGTACTCTGCAAGATTACATCATCTACCTGGTGTTTGGACTCACGTCACCCACCGGTACTCTACAGATTACATCATCTACCTGGTGTGTACTCACATGCCACCTCATCAAAACTCGATCAACAAACACAGACAATTACAACACACGACCTCTGTCGACTACTACACACGAACTCTTTGTCAACACATGGCTGAGTTCACAACTTTCTTTTGACTTGCTGGATAAGTCAAACTTCATTAAAATTCAAGATCTCGCACACAGTTAATCTTGAATTTTTACAATTTCATCTACAATGAGACTCAACGTATACACAAGACAACCACAAATATCTACGAGGAGAATCGACCCAGATGCCGGAGATGAATGGATTACAGCGACGTCACAAGACCAAGAAACAACCCAACAGGTTAAGCATACGTTTGCTACCTGTAGAGTCTTTTTTCGTCTCAATTCAAAAGACTCGAACAAATACAACACACTAATTGCAAAAGTTGGTCACTTTAGTAACAGCCCACAATCACATACTATGTTAGATTTTACTTATTTAGTTATTTACACTGTACTAAATATGAATAAGTCGGACAGACTAATGACTGATTATTTACAAACACTAAATATGTGATGTGAACAAGCCGGACAGACTATTGTTTGATTATTTATTCAACGCTAAATATTTGAATGTGAAGACATTATTGTGATAATTCTAAGACATTTACAGAGGAAAAAGTTTTTAATTAATTAACAATAAATAAAGTGAATTTGTGACACTTGGGCTATGCAGTGACCACAACACACATAACAATGCAACACGTAGACTTGATGCAAACACCTCAACTCTTATAGTTGATATATTTTTTTCATTACATGAAAACTCATTCTAAATGGAGACAATGACTTAATTAACAATTACTGACAATTTTTACAGGATGACCATTCTCAAAACGAACGGATTACTGAGAAATGTGACCTCTGATGGATGACCACAAAGAACAATTTGATATCAATGTAGTTGTAAACTACACCGTCGTGACTTAAAAAGCTTAAAAACTGAAACATCAACAATGAACAATGAATGATAATAACTTCAACTTGAATTTTAAAATGATGATAATGTTATTATTATGATTTATTTTTAAATATTTTTTTTTATTACTAATTGAAATATAATTCTTCGTATTTGAATCTAGATGTCTATAAAACATTATTTGTACCACATATTATAAGTTGGAATTAATGTAATAATGTTGTTTAAATGGAATCATACAATATAAGGGAATGTCAAAGGTATTGGTTTTGAGATGACAGTAAATGAGTAAACATACATGGAAGCTGAGATTATCACCCATGTCGTATAGAGTTGAATTTGAGATTGAGTAAGACAACGTGAGTATATCACAAATGGAAATTGAACCATTCTTTTTCAAGCAAGAATATGGATATATGATTAAATATGACGGGAATTAACACTTGTATTGCTATGAAGATGGAATTTAAGGTGAAAAGATACTTTTTCTTTGAATTTTTAAATAAATGATATCTTACTGTCGATGTTGTAATACTTTAAAAAAGTTTAATCGATAAATATAAATGTTTTAATCAATTTTGGTGTTGGTAAATCTAAATTTTAATCTCTTTTTGATAGATTTGATGTTGTAATTTGAAAGAAAAAAGAATCTATAATCGATATATATCTATCTAGATGTTGTAATCAAATTTGATGTTTGTGAATTTAATACTTTAAAACCTATAATCGATATATATGAATGTTGTAATCAACTTTGGTGTTTTTGAATTTAAAGTTTAAAGTTGTTAAATGTTTAACTGGTATAAGTATTTGTCATTTTAAAAAATATAGACTATTTCTTACATTTGTTTATTGCATTTTAGTTCGACATTAGATATATATTTAATCTCTTACTGTTATTTTTTTAATTGAAATTGTTTTAAGTCAATTTAAATTCTAAGAAAGGGGCGTATGTAAGAGAGTAAGCCTATGCAAAAGGTTATCTAAGAAATTTGGTGCAAAACTGTCAATTATATATATCAGCAAATGGGTTTAGTGAGTACATAGTGCAGGCATATCAGTTAAGCTTGGTCAGTGCATGACACGTGTGGGCAGTTTTATGTCCAAGCTATTTGAGACGCATGACACGTGTGCGCAGTTTTATGTCCAGGTTACTTGAGACCGTTTGTGTCCAAGTTAATGGATAGGTTATCATGTTGAGTACTATTTAATCAATCATTCTTAAATTGGTTTAGGGGTGTTGAAACAGGTGAAAGGGGCATTTATCAAAATAATGTTATATCATAAAAGGCGGGGTTTAACATCAATATGTAGGAATTGACGTTTCAGGTTTGATTATGATTTGGTCTTACTCTTAGGGGTTGGATTATAGACTGACAGGGAACTGTCAAAACTGCAAGGGGCGTGGAAACAATGGAACTGTGGGTAAAATTTTGATAGGGATAAAAGAGGATGTTTCGAGGAAAACGGGAGGATTATTCGGATTCAACTTGACCATGAGCTGCACACTTTAAACCTTTGTGCTCACCATCATTTATTTGCTTTTACGGACTTAGAAATATTCCACGTATATTGAAAATGGTTACTTAGGCAAATTGACTTTACATGTGGACTGATTTTATGGATTTGGAATTTATCATGATTTGGAATTGGAATTTATGAAACTGATTGAATTATGAACATGCTATTTGATTTGGATTTGGAATTTATCACAACAAATAAAACTGTAAGAAATGAAACTTGGAATCTGGACTTTTATTTGAATGTTTTGATGTTGTGCATTCAATCATCATCACCGGCCCTTAAACTCTTTCGTCATTATTAACATCTACAACACAACGCAAAGGATAATACTACCATCTATCAAAAACACCACTATACGATCACAAGCCATTACATATGTGTGCAATTACCCCACATTATCCCCCATTCCTACATCACATTCCACCCCCCCTCCCATCCCCCACCCTCTCTTCTTCCTACCATATTATTTCATTGCCTTACCTTTTCGTCTGTTTGTTTGTTTTAAAGTTTTCAATGTGCTTGTAACACATTTAGGTCATGTCAGCGCCAATAAATAGAAAGAAAATTGAATAGTAAAAACATAATTCTAGATTTACATTCAAAAGGACATGGGAAAAGTAAGACAGCGGAACGGTTCAAATAGGGAACCGAGGCCGAACCCAAAAACACATTGTGAGTGTAGTTAGTTTGAAATCACATAAAATCTCGCCCAGAAATAAGCAAAAGATCCCAATAAGAGGTATACATTCAAATATTTATAAATCATATATTCAAAATAAAATACACAATAGTACACTACAGAGATACGATCTACAAAGGAAATGTCATGTCCAAAAAGTATAACCATCCCAGTCAAAAACTACGGCCAAGCCCAGGACCTTACCTTACCTTAACCTTAATTTTCTCAGCGCCAGGAGGCGAAGCGCATAAGGCCTGAATAGTTTCCCTCCATTTGCTCCGGTCCCTGGCTCGCTGCCAGGAGTATATAATACGCCAGCATCATGGTCTTTTTCACCATTTTGCGCCAGGCTGTTTTAGGGCGTCCATTTCTCCCCTCTCCTCCTGGTGTCCAATCCCATCCCTAAAGCACAATCAAACCCATTTTCCTTTCTCAATGCATGTCCAATCCAGTCCCATTTCTTCCACTTTACCATTGCACTCACCTCCGTTCCTATCAATTCCATCACTTCATCCAGACCTAGGACAAAAGCAAGTGTGATCTCATTCCAAGACAGAGACATGAGGCAAGTTGGAAAATAGAAAGATAAAAGGGTTGGGGGACCCGGGAGGGGGTTGGGATAGAAGAGACAGCAAGTGACCTCCCTGCCCCCCCCCCCCCCCCCCCCCATCCAGCCTTACCTTTTTACACTTGCCTCCATCAGCACGACACAATGTAACCACCGCACGGTTCTGAATACGATTCATCCACGTGATAAGAACCTCATCATCATTTCGCCAGACCACACTAGTAAACAGGTAAGAGCTGAAATTTAGGAAACAATACAGAGAAATGAAATCAACTTGAATCTGCTACAAGCGGTTTGGGGTCCCGGTAGCTCAGTAGGTTAAAAAAAAAAACCTTCATTTATTGCTTTTTTTTTAAAAACCCACAAACGTGCAAAAGTAACTCATTTGAGTTTTAAGAGATTAAATTGGACATAATTTATTTCACAGAAAATAGCAATAGGTTTAATAAAACTGCGCCAGATTTCATCAGCAATCATGTTGCATGCACAAATCTAAAAGTAACGACGATCCAAAGAACACAAGTTGGATTAATTGCTTTCCGCTTCGAAAAAAGAGGAACCTTTCGACACAACAAAGTCCCGCTATTATTGACAAATTGCAATAGATGTACGTTGTGGTCAGGATCAAGTTAAAAGAATGGAGAATGTCCTCAACTTTACCCCCCCCCCCCCTTTTTTTTTTCATCTTCCCAATGATTTTTCTTACCTATCGGCCAATTCCTTGGGCGGAGACAGAGTGGCCTTGGACTTGGTCCTTAAATGTACGATGTTCAAGGTGAAGGTCGGGTTAAAGTAGCCGGCCTGGGAGAAGAGGATTAGAGTGGTTTTTAAAAAAACAATGTTGTCATAATTAGAGAGATAATAATAATTATAATAGTAACGCTGGTGATACAACAACAACAACGACAACAACAAAAACAACAACAACAACAACGACAACAGCAACAACAACAACAATAAAAATTGCAATTGCAAATCAGACATACATACTTACATAATTACATAGATGCAAACATTCATAATATATATTACACACACACACACACGCACACACACACACACACACATAAACATATAATATATATATATATATATATATATATATATATATATATATATATATATATATATATATATAATATTTATTTATATACGATTAGAAATGCGTGTGTAATATTTATATCATTAAATGGCATGAACGTACCTTAGGATAGGCGATTTTGTATGGACTGGTGTAGGAATTCTCCATATCTCCATAGAAAGGAAAGTCAAATATGTTGACCATACTGTCATTAAAGGAGGCGTAGATGATATAGGTGGCGCTGTTTGACCAC
>NW_027622537.1:2500-12392 GCF_034508935.2 Berghia stephanieae
CCCTAACCTAACCCTAACCCTAACCCTACCCTAACCCTAACCCTAACCCTAACCCTAACCCTAACCCTAACCCTAACCCTAACCCTAACCTAACCCTAACCCTAACCCTAACCCTAACCCTAACCCTAACCCTAACCCTAACCCTAACCTAACCCTAAACCCTAACCCAACCCTAACCCTAACCCTAACCCTAACCCTAACCCTAAACCCTAACCCTAACCCTAACCCTAACCCTAACCCTAACCCTAAACCCTAACCCTAACCCTAACCCTAACCCTAACCCTAACCCTAACCCTACTAACCCTAACCCTAACCCTAACCCTAACCCTAACCCTAACCCTAACCCTACCCTAACCCTAACCCTAACCCTAACCCTAACCCTAACCCTAACCCTAACCCTAACCCTAACCCTAACCCTAACCCTAACCCTAACCCTAACCCTAACCCTAACCCTAACCCTAACCCTAACCCTAACCCTAACCCTAACCCTAACCCTAACCCTAACCCTAACCCTAACCCTAACCCTAACCCTAACCCTAACCCTAACCCTAACCCTAACCCTAACCCTAACCCTAACCCTAACCCTAACCCTAACCCTAACCCTAACCCTAACCCTAACCCTAACCCTAACCCTAACCCCTAACCCTAACCCTAACCCTAACCCCGGTAACCAGGGTACTTTCCCCATTAGTATCAATGAAATAAAAAATACACACACACACACCCCACACACACACACACACACACATACACACAAGAACACACACACACCAGAATGGGAGAGACTTTTATTAATGAAATTCTTTGTCATGCTTTAGCGTTCCCTCTACTCGTCTGTAATAATAATGAATACGATGGGTCCCCGCGTTATATTGAGATCCCATCGGCTCTGACGACTTTGTCCGAGCACTTTATTTTTAAAATTATTACTCTCCATAGCAGAAATGCGTCCTATAAATAGATACCGCTATCCCTCTACGACATTGCCACCATTGGAACCGACAAAGCCAGGTTCAAAAAATATACTGACGGAAGTCAAATCCGCCATGCCACGAGTAAAAAAACTGTTTTGCACTAAAGTGTCAGAGCCCTGTCCGAAGGGGGATCGCTTTTTGAAACAATTCCTTCTTTACGTAGCGGAAATACGCACGACCAATAACGTTAAAGTCGTGGACATCCCCCCAACCTCCTTCCTTCATTTTGCGCCCTCAACGATATCACCCTACGACACTGCCACCAGAAAGAAAGACACCATCTTCCTATTCCTCTTCTTCTTATTATTATTATTATAATAAATATAACAAAATGAATGAGCACCAACGGAACGGCTCTGGCGGCTCTTGTCCGAGCTCATTATATTTAAAATTATTACTCTCCATAGCGGAAATGCGTCCTACAAATAGATACCGCTATCCCTCTACGACACTGCCACCATTGGAACGGAAAAAACCGCGTTCCAGAACTATAATGCCGGAAATCAAATCCGGCATGCCATCCTTCTTTACGAAGCGGAAATGCGCACGACCAATGACGTTAAAGACGCTGACACACCCCCCCCCCCCCCACCCCCTTCCTTCATTTAGCGCCCTCAACGATATCACCCTACGACACTGCCACCAGAAAGAAAGACACCATCTTCCTATTCCTCTTCTTCTTCTTGTTATTATTATAATAAATATAACAAAATGAATGAGCACCGACGGAACGGCTCTGGCGACTTTTGTCCGAGCTCATTATATTTAAAATTATTACTCTCCATAGCGGAAATGCGTCCTACAAATAGATACCGCTATCCGTCTACGACACTGCCACCATTGGAACGGAAAAAACCGCGTTCCAGAACTATAATGCCGGAAATCAAATCCGGCATGCCATCCTCTTTACGAAGCGGAAATCAAATACGCCATGCCACGAGTAAAAAAACTGTTTTGCACTAAAGTGTCCGAGCCCTGTCCGAAGAGGTTCGCTTTTTGAAACAATTCCTTCTTTACGTAGCGGAAAAACGCACGACCAATAACGTTAAAGTCGTGACATCCCCCCACCCCCTTCCTTCATTTGGCGCCCTCAACGATATCACCCTACGACACTGCCACCAGAAAGAAAGACTCCATCTTCCTATTCCTCTTCTTCTTATTATTATTATAATAAATATAACAAATTGAATGAGCACCGACGGAACGGCTCTGGAGACTCTTGTCCGAGCTCATTATATTTAAAATTATTACAATCCATAGCGGAAATGCCTCCTACAAATAGATACCGCTATCAGTCTACGACACTGCCACCATTGGAACGGAGAAATGCCGCTTCGAGAACAATACTGCCGGAAATCAAATCCGGCATGTCATCCTTCTTTACGAAGCGGAAATGCGCACGACCAATGATGTAAAAGACGCTGAACACCCCCCCCCCCCCCGCTCCCCTCTTCCTTCATTTGGCGCCCTCAACGATATCACCCTACGACACTGCCACAAGAAAGAAAGACACCATCTTCCTATTCGTCTTCTTCTTCTTATTATTATTATTATAATAAATATAACAAAATGAATGAGCACCGACGAAACGGCTCTGGCGACTCTTGTCCGAGCTCATTATATTTAAAATTATTACTCTCCATAGCGGAAATGCGTCCTACAAATAGATACCGCTATCAGTCTACGACACTGCCACCATTGGAACGGTAAAAATCGCGTTCCAGCACTATACTGCCGGAAATCAAATCCGGCATGCCATCCTTCTTACGAAGCGGAAATGCGCACGACCAATGACGTTAAAGACGCTGACACACCCCCCCCCCCCCACCCCCTTTCCTTCATTTGGCCCCTCAACGATATCACCCTACGACACTGCCACCAGAAAGAAAGACACCATCTTCCTATTCCTCTTCTTCTTCTTGTTATTATTATAATAAATATAACAAAATGAACGAGCACCGACGAACGGCTCTGGCGACTCTTGTCCGAGCTCATTATATTAAATTATACTCTCCATAGCGGAAATGCGTCCTACAAATAGATACCGCTATCAGTCTACGACACTGCCACCATTGGAACGGAAAAAATCGCGTTCCAGAACTATACTGCCGAAATCAAATCCGTCATGCCATCCTTCTTACGAAGCGGAAATGCGCACGACCAATGACGTTAAAGACGCTGACACACCCCCCCCCCCCCCAAACCCCTTCCTTCATTTGGGGCCCTCAACGATATCACCATACGACACTGCCACCAGAAAGAAGGACACCATCTTTCTATTCCTCTTATTATTTTTATTTTAAAATATAACAAAATAAATGAGCACCGACGGAACGGCTCTGGCGACTTTTCCGAGCTCTTCACTTTTAAAATTATTACTCTCCATAGCGGAAATGCGTCCTACAAATAGATACCGCTATCCCTCTACGACACTGCCACCATTGGAATCGATAAAGCCACGTTTAAGAACTATACTGCCGAAAATCAAATACGCCATGCCACGAGTAAAAAAACTGTTTTGCACTAAAGTGTCCGAGCCCTGTCCGAGAGGTTCGCTTTTTGAAACAATTCCTTCTTTACGTAGCGAAAAACGCACGACCAATAACGTTAAAGTCGTGGACATCCCCCCACCCCCCTTCCTTCATTTGGCGCCCTCAACGATATCACCCTACGACACTGCCACCAGAAAGAAAGACACCATCTTCCTATTCCTCTTCTTCTTATTATTATTATAATAAATATAACAAATTGAATGAGCACCGACGAACGGCTCTGGAGACTCTTGTCCGAGCTCATTATATTTAAAATTATTACAATCCATACGGAAATGCCTCCTACAAATAGATACCGCTATCAGTCTACGACACTGCCACCATTGGAACGGGGAATGCCGCTTCAAAAACAAAACTGCCGGAAAACAAATCCGGCATGTCATCCTTCTTTACGAAGCGGAAATGCGCACGACCAATTATGTTAAAGACGCTGACATCCCCCCCCCCCCCCCCGCTCCCCTCTTCCTTCATTTGGCGCCCTCAACGATATCACCCTACGACACTGCCACAAGAAAGAAAGACACCATCTTCCTATTCGTCTTCTTCTTCTTATTATTATTATTATTATTATAAATATAACAAAATGAATGAGCACCGACGAAACGGCTCTGGCGACTCTTGTCCGAGCTCATTATATTTAAAATTATTACTCTCCATAGCGGAAATGCGTCTACAAATAGATACCGCTATCAGTCTACGACACTGCCACCATTGGAACGGAAAAAATCGCGTTCCAGAACTATACTGCCGGAAATCAAATCCGCATGCCATCCTTCTTTACGAAGCGGAGACGCGCCCCACCAATGCCGTTAAAGACGCTGACACACCCCCCCCCCCCCAACCCCCTTCCTTCATTTGGCGCCCTCAACGATATCACCCTACGACACTGCCACCAGAAAGAAAGACACCATCTTCCTATTCCTCTTCTTCTTCTTGTTATTATTATAATAAATATAACAAAATGAATGAGCACCGACGGAACGGCTCTGGCGACTTTTGTCCGAGCTCATTATATTTAAAATTATTACTCTCCATAGCGGAAATGCGTCCTACAAATAGATACCGCTATCCGTCTACGACACTGCCACCATTGGAACGGAAAAAACCGCGTTCCAGAACTATACTGCCGGAAATCAAATCCGGCATGCCATCCTTCTTTACGAAGCGGAGATGCGCACGACCAATGACGTTAAAGACGCTGACACACCCCCCCCCCCAAACCCCTTCCTTCATTTGGCGCCCTCAACGATATCACCATACGACACTGCCACCAGAAAGAAGGACACCATCTTTCTATTCCTCTTATTATTTTTATTTTAAAATATAACAAAATAAATGAGCACCGACGGAACGGCTCTGGCGACTTTTCCGAGCTCTTCACTTTTAAAATTATTACTCTCCATAGCGGAAATGCGTCCTACAAATAGATACCGCTATCCCTCTACGACACTGCCACCATTGGAATCGATAAAGCCACGTTTAAGAACTATACTGCCGGAAATCAAATACCCATGCCACGAGTAAAAAAACTGTTTTGCACTAAAGTGTCCGAGCCCTGTCCGAAGAGGTTCGCTTTTTGAAACAATTCCTTCTTACGTAGCGGAAAAACGCACGACCAATAACGTTAAAGTCGTGGACATCCCCCCACCCCCCCTTCCTTCATTTGGCGCCCTCAACGATATCACCCTACGACACTGCCACCAGAAAGAAAGACACCATCTTCCTATTCCTCTTCTTCTTATTATTATTATAATAAATATAACAAATTGAATGAGCACCGACGGAACGGCTCTGGAGACTCTTGTCCGAGCTCATTATATTTTAAATTATTACAATCCATAGCGGAAATGCCTCCTACAAATAGATACCGCTATCAGTCTACGACACTGCCACCATTGGAACGGGGAATGCCCCTTCGAAAACTATACTGCCGGAAAACAAACCCGGCATGTCATCCTTCTATGCGAAGCGGAAATGCGCACGACCAATGATGTTAAAGACGCTGACATCCCCCCCCCCCCCGCTCCCCTCTTCCTTCATTTGGCGCCCTCAACGATATCACCCTACGACACTGCCACAAGAAAGAAAGACACCATCTTCCTATTCGTCTTCTTCTTCTTCTTATTATTATTATTATAAATATAACAAAATGAATGAGCACCGACGAAACGGCTCTGGCGACTCTTGTCCGAGCTCATTATATTTAAAATTATTACTCTCCATAGCGGAAATGCGTCCTACAAATAGATACCGCTATCAGTCTACGACACTGCCACCATTGGAACGGAAAAAATCGCGTTCCAGAACTATACTGCCGGAAATCAAATCCGGCATGCCATCCTTCTTTACGAAGCGGAGATGCGCACGACCAATGACGTTAAAGACGCTGACACACACACCCCCCCCCCACCCCCCTTCCTTCATTTGGCGCCCTCAACGATATCACCCTACGACACTGCCACCAGAAAGAAAGACACCATCTTCCTATTCCTCTTCTTCTTCTTGTTATTATTATTATAATAAATATAACAAAATGAACGAGCACCGACGGAACGGCTCTGGCGACTCTTGTCCGAGCTCATTATATTTAAAATTATTACTCTCCATAGCGGAAATGCGTCCTACAAATAGATACCGCTATCAGTCTACGACACTGCCACCATTGGAACGGAAAAAATCGCGTTCCAGAACTATACTGCCGGAAATCAAATCCGTCATGCCATCCTTCTTTACGAAGCGGAAATGCGCACGACCAAGGACGTTAAAGACGCTGACACACCCCCCCCCCCCAAACCCCTTCCTTCATTTGGCGCCCTCAACGATATCACAATACGACACTGCCACCAGAAAGAAGGACACCATCTTTCTATTCCTCTTATTATTTTTATTTTAAAATTTAACAAAATAAATGATCACCGACGGAACGGCTCTGGCGACTTTTCCGAGCTCTTTACTTTTAAAATTATTACTCTCCATAGCGGAAATGCGTCCTACAAATAGATACCGCTATCCTTCTACGACACTGCCACCATTGGAACCGATAAAGCCACGTTCAAGAACTATACTGCCAAAAATCAAATACGCCATGCCACGAGTAAAAAAACTGTTTTGCACTAAAGTGCCCGAGCCCTGTCCGAAGGGGTTCGCTTTTTGAAACAATTCCTTCTTTACGTAGCGGAAATACGCACGACCAATAACGTTAAAGTCGTGGACATCCCCCACCCCCCTTCCTTCATTTGGCGCCCTCAACGATATCACCCTACGACACTGCCACCAGAAAGAAGGACACCATCTTCCTATTCCTCTTCTTCTTCTTATTATTATTATAATAAATATAACAAAATGAATGAGCACCGACGGAACGGCTCTGGCGACTCTTGTCCGAGCTCATTATATTTAAAATTATTACTCTCCATAGCGGAAATGCGTCCTACAAATAGATACCGCAATCCCTCTACGGCACTGCCACCATTGGAACGGACAAAGCCATGTTCAAGAACTATACTGCCGAAAATCAAATCCGCCATGCCACGAGTAAAAAAAACTGTTTTGCACTAAAGTGTCCGAGCCCTGTCCGATGGTGGTCGCTTTTTGAAATAATTACTTCTTTACGTAGCGGAAATGCGCACGACCAATGACGTTAAAGACGTGGACATTCCCCCACCTCCCTTCCTTTATATGGCGCCCCCTACGACTCTGTCACCAGAAAGAAAGACACCATCTTTCTATTCTTCTTAGTTTAATAAACATAATAAAATAAATGAGCTTTCATACAGCGCAATATCCACTAAACGTGCTCAAAACGCTTTACAAGGGGTCCCTGTCCAACAACAATACTTAGCACGTAGGACGAGACATGACGCCTGTTAGGCGATATTACAATTTTTCGGACAGGGACAACGTTGTTAACTGTCAGGCATCCATTTTACACCTGAGTACGGTGAAATAATGTGAGTAAACAGTCTATTCCAAGGACACAATTATGCGCCGAGCAAGGCTCGAACCCAGGAAAGCGAGTGTCATACCACTAGTCCACATAGCCTTCTTCTTCTTCTTCTTCTTCTTCTTCTTCTTCTTCTTCTTCTTCTTCTTCTTCTTCTTCTTCTTCTTCTTCTTCTTCTTCTTCTTCTTCTTCTTCTGCTACATCTTCATCGTCTTCTTCTTCTTCTTCTTCTTCTTCTTCTTCTTTTTCTTCTTCTTCTTCTTCTTCTTCTTCTTCTTCTTCTTCTTCTCTTCTTCTTCTTCTTCTTCTTCTTCTTCTTCTTCTTCTTCTTCTTCTTCTCCTTCTGTGAAAACGAGACAGAATTTACAATAAAATTCAAAGTTTATTATTAAAAGAATTACAATTAGTATACCATTTTTTTTGGAATTTCAGGCAATATATAAATATATATGAGCTGTTTCACGAAACTTTCTTCCACGGCCGACTATATATAGATATTTGAATCATCTAAAGCCGTGTGATTATTAGTTTTTATTAAAGAAATGTTTAATCCTTTACCGCCAAAAACCTCACACTATGACATTATTTTTTCCAAGAAAAGACCAGAAAAAATGTAAGAAAGACAGGTGCACCATGTTCATAATTAGTATTGCATACATACCGGGAACTACAGGTGACGACGTTGAGGACTCTACTGAAGGCAAAGCCTGGACGTCGGTAACGATGGGTGGCTCAAAATATACTCTTGACGTGCTGGGCTCGTCCAATCTTAACTCTTCACTTTGAAAGCATTGTACTGGAATAAAAAAATATAGATGAACTGAACATTTCATATGAACCTTTTTTTTTTTAGACAGCCTTTATAAAGCGTTTACCACCCCGCCAATTTACAAAGAATTACAATTAGTATACCATTTGTTTGGAATTTCAACAAAATAAATGAACTTAACTTCAATTTAAATTTTCCAGCAACGTATAAATATATATGAACTGTTTGACGAAACTTTCTTCCACGGCCGACAATATGTTCCCAGGGAGTGAGATCCAGTTCAACGTTGGTTTGTTGTCATAATAAAAGAAAAGAAATGGACTGTATAGGCTTTTAGAAAATAAGGTCTTTGTCCTCAGGCCATGCTCGCATTTTATCTGTTAAAGTTTTATCTTTAATCTTGGCAAAGGTTCTGTGAAACTCTGGGAAGGCTGTCCTAAGTGATCTTATTAGACATGGATCCACCGTCGTCTTCCTTCTATAGGCTCCTAAATAATGGAAGGCCATCTGAAGTTCGTCCTTAGTAAATTTATTCCTGGCCGTCACATATATCTGGGGGAAAATAAGAAAGAAAAGAAAAAGAAAAGGTATTTGTACCAGCCGAGAATTAATCTACATGAGTGGGGAGTGGGAGGGGAGGTATTTTGTTACTCCGAAGTAACTTAAGAATTAGATAAATCTCTTTATATCTCCTTAGAGAGACCCACCCCCCCCCCCACACCCCAAACAACCACCACCCCCCCCCACCCCAAACTTTCCAAATTATCTCCCAGTAAAAGCCGATCCTTTACTCGGTAATTTTTGTATTACGTAGACAAAGGAAACAAAGCCAAACTCATAATTTACTTACGCCTTTTAAGACCTTGTCTTCTCTGATGCAATTATTGGGGCACGTCTCCGGGTTTATTGCAGACAAAGTCTTTGTGAAATATAGCACACTTGTATCTGTTTAATTTAAAAGAATAAACATAGATATTTGAATCATCTAAAGCCGTGTGATTATTAGTTTTTATTAAAGAAATGTTTAATCCTTTACCGCCAAAAACCTCACACTATGACATTATTTTTTCCAAGAAAAGACCAGAAAAAATGTAAGAAAGACAGGTGCACCATGTTCATAATTAGTATTGCATACATACCGGGAACTACAGGTGACGACGTTGAGGACTCTACTGAAGGCAAAGCCTGGACGTCGGTAACGATGGGTGGCTCAAAATATACTCTTGACGTGCTGGGCTCGTCCAATCTTAACTCTTCACTTTGAAAGCATTGTACTGGAATAAAAAAATATAGATGAACTGAACATTTCATATGAACCTTTTTTTTTTTAGACAGCCTTTATAAAGCGTTTACCACCCCGCCAATTTACAAAGAATTACAATTAGTAACCATTTGTTTGGAATTTCAACAAAATAAATGAACTTAACTTCAATTTAAATTTTCCAGCAACGTATAAATATATATGAACTGTTTGACGAAACTTTCTTCCACGGCCGACAATATGTTCCCAGGGAGTGAGATCCAGTTCAACGTTGGTTTGTTGTCATAATAAAAGAAAAGAAATGGACTGTATAGGCTTTTAGAAAATAAGGTCTTTGTCCTCAGGCCATGCTCGCATTTTATCTGTTAAAGTTTTATCTTTAATCTTGGCAAA
>NW_027622538.1:0-12392 GCF_034508935.2 Berghia stephanieae
GATTATTAGATACCCTTTAAATTTTTTTTTTAAAAACTTGTTTATTTTTTCTAATAAATTTTACATTCTTTTAAATTCATCGTAGGGGATACCCCTGCACACAGGTTTCCCAGGTTTTAACTTTCAAGATTCTAAAGGTATGTGTTTTATATGACCGGACAAATAAGGCCATTTTTTGGGCAATGTTAACAATGGGCCATAAGATTCAGCAATCCCCTAAAGAGTTTCAATAGGATATGAAAAGGGGTTTATATTATCCTACTATTTAACAAAAAGAAATTTTTTAAAAAGCTGTAATTTCAAATTAAAAATGTGAGGGAATTTAATAAAACCTTACCGAACTGAGGGGGCCCCATAGCTCAGTTGGTAAGGGACTTTCTTTTCGGCAAAAGGACCGAGATCAATCCCCGTCCGAGTCGAGTTTTGTTTTATTCCCCCCCCCCCTGTCCCCCCCAGGACATAGGGGAGCTGGAAACTATAAGATCTGGCAGAAAGACTTTGCGATAGACTAACGTCTATTTAAAAAAAATTGTCTGTTTTGATATAGAAAACAGGGTAGCTTTGACTCCATGTTGTATGGCTCGAAAAAATTTTTCTATTAAGGATCAAATTGTGCTGCGCAATGTGAATTCATTAATAATTTTCACAGGCTGCATGTCATTCTCAGACGGCCCATGACAGGAATAATTATTGATGTTTTGAGCATTACAAGCATTAAACCAAACAGAATAGTACCGCCATTTTGCCATTCCCTTCCCCTTAAAACCAAATTTTTCATTAACGAATAGGGCCTGGGGACACACCTTAATTCGATAGCTACCTTTATTCATGCAAAACAGACAAAAAGGTCAGTCCCCCAGTTAGTGAGTATTTTTCACAATATTTTGAACTTTTCTTACTTGACTTATTGCCCATCAACCCCCTAATATTCTGACTGGGGCGCTTTGGGAGTTCTTGATTCGTTGGGCGAGTCTTTTTACTGATGACTGTGCGATGGATCCAGGTTTTTTATGTAAATCCTTTTCGCACCTCGTTTTTGTATTCATCTAGGCATTGAGGTCTTTATTTATTGTGTGTAATCTTGTTGTGGGTTGCCTTTGTGTTTGTTAGTCCCCTTGGGTAAAACGGACATAATCATAAATAATCCATATACTTTTATATATATTAAATACAGGGCATAGCGACTATCTGTCAAAGGGGTGCTGACAGCTATGCGGTGTGATGATATTAATTTCTCAGATTGTTTTTCTCGCATATTAGCTCCCCCACAACATCGCGTGTTCTTTCTTTATGAAATCCACTTTTTGGGTGTGTGTAAATAAATACCTTTCTATGTGTGGTCGCATCCTTTTAAGAATGATTAATGGAGAGTGTTTTCGAATGGTGTTCAGGAGGGTTATTGGTCTTGGGTTCTTTTGGGGTCCTTTGGTCTTTCCTGGTTTCTGTATAGAAATTAATGACCCTGTGTTTATGTTGAGGGGCTTGTGTTCTCCAAATGTAATATTAAATATGTCTGCTATATGTTCTTCGAGTAACGGTGGTCCAAATTGTCTTTTCTGGGGCTTTGTTGTTGCTCAAGCTTTTGAATCCCTTTTTTACTTCCCTTAAATTTATTGGATTGAGCAATACACTTATGAAGAAATTGTATCGCAAACACTTGACGACACTATTAATTTTTTACAATTGCCGGTGTTAAAATTGTTAACGATACTCAGAATCTGAGAGACTGATTGCTATAGGTTGTTGGCAAGTGCTTAAATTGGCTATGGGTCGTCAGATCACAGTTATTGATTGATTACATAGGCAAAAAATTACTGGGTTCTATTTATTTAGGGGGGGGGGGGGGGGGGGGGGGGGGAGTTGGAGTAAAAATAGAAAAAAGAACAATTGAAAGATCCATTTGACTGGTTTTAATAAAAACATGCGATAACTGATGTGATTTTCTGAGGTGTAAGCACTGTATGTTGATTGAATAACCTAGGACTTATGTTATAAAGCAATAGTAGAACTGCATCCATGTAAATAACTTACTATGCATAGCCTCACGAGATTACAGAGGAACCATCAAAAGGAAAGAAATGATTTTCTATGTCGGGAACAGACCTGACACTTGAATTGTTAATTGTTAGTTTGGTTGTTTGGGTTGATTGTTTGATTGATTTATTGATTAATTGATTGGTGGATTGATTGAATTGGTATTTGATATATTTCAGGTTGTGGTAGGTACAAGGGCTGACAGGGTGGAAAGATGGAAAGTAACTAATGAAGACATTAAAGGATTAGTTAAGAAGCTAGATCTAGAACATTTTGAAATCAGTTGTCTCACTGGAGTAGGTTATTCACGGAATGATTGAGGTAAGATATGGTAGTGATCATTCACTTAGACTTTTCTATCTTTTGTGACAAAACAAGTTGTTTGTTTCCCTTGTTATGGTTTTTTTTTTTTTTTTTTTTTTTTTTTGTAAATATTTTAATGATCCTCACTTTTCGAACTGTATCAAAACTGACATTTCTTTGAAGTCTTAGGCTTGAAGCATTTTGACAAGTCAAAGGTCATAGCCTGGTCATAACCTTGCTATTAGTTTCATTGATGTCATCCTTTCAAGCGAAATTTCCTGTTGAAAAAAATATTTAAAAAAATAATAAAATTGAGCTTTTATATAGCGCTTTATCCTCTAAACGTGCTCAAAGATGTCCCTGGCGAACAGCAACATTTAATATTTAGGAAGGGACAATGACGCCTTATAAGTGAAATTTTCATTTTTTTTATTTTCGGAAAGAGACAACGCTGTTAACGGCCAGGTACTCATTTTACACATAAGTACAGTCAGAGAATGTTGAGTAAAGAGCCTTCTCTAAGGACTCAACCATGTGCTGAGTGAGGCTCGAACCCAGGACCTTCCGATCCGAAATTGAGTGTCATAACCACTAAACCACATAGCCGCACGTTAAATAAGCTAATGACCGCACATGTCTTATTTTCTCTTTATTATTTTTTTAGCTTATATAATTTCCTTTCCGATCCTTACAGAGAATGGTAGAAAAGATGATAGAAGCAAAGAAGCCAGTGAAAAAATCCTCAAAGAAATCTGATCAGACTGACAAGGAAAAGTCAAAGATGTGTATTATTCTATGACATGCGTGACAAGGAAAAGTCAAAGATGTGTATTATTCTATGACATGCGTCTAAAATCCTTCAGAATACATCAGGTACAAAAGCCGACACTTGGACGATATGTGATGGAAGGGGCAATAACCGTTCACGGTATATGAAAATTCACATTTAAATTATTATCTCCCTTTTGGCTATGGAATAATCTGAGTCTTCTATATAATTATGGCAATATATAATATATGATCTGGAAAATGAGTTTTAAAAAAACAACAAAAAAACAAGTATTTGTCTTATGAAATGGACTACAAAATGATTTTAGTGGTGTACGTGTGTGTGTGTGTGTTTGTGTTTGCATGATGGAGTGGATGGGTGTGTATTATCAAATGATGGTCTGTGTTGGTGTCTTTGTTTGCATTCAATATGACTCTGTGACACACATTATGTTTCACATGGGAGGTGCCATCTTTTAAACTTACCTCTAAATTGATTTAGACCTACAATGCAGAGAAAAATACATACAAAGATGTGTAGCTTATGACAAGATGTTGTTTGAATAAGTCTTGGACACTAAATCATTTAATCATGACAACAAATTGTAACGCCTATACTGACAACCCAAAATGTTATGGGCTCATTGTTGTAATGGAAATACTCTCACAGCCGTCGCAAAATATAGTTCATACAACAATGTGAAATCAAACTCATGATTTTGTAAAATTTGACCTGCAAATTTGACCTGATATCAATTGAAATGTCAAGGCCATCAGATTCCTTTAAATTTTACATTTTTTTCGTTAAAGTAACAACTAATTATTTCTTCTTAATCAAAGCAAAGTCAATTTAATCAAATCTCAAAGTACAGCATGAAAAATTAAAGAATTTTATCATGTTTAGAGTCATTTTAGTCAATTGGTATATATGAACTAAACTTATTATCTTCTGCTTTTCTTCTTCTTCTTCTTCTTCTTCTTCTTCTTCTTCTTCTTCTTCTTTCTTCTTCTTCTTCTTCTTCTTCTTCTTCTTCTTCTTCTTCTTCTTCTTCTTCTTCTTCCTACTCCTCCTCCTTCTCTTCCTACTCCTCTTCCTCCTCTTCCTCCTCCTCCTCCTCCTCCTCCTCCTCCTCCTCGTCCTCGTCTCTTTCACTGCCAAGACAATCATGTTAGTGATGAGTCCTGTGTTTTGTCGATAAATTATCTTGCCATAACTATTTCATCTGACGATGCATCCTATCCTTTTCCTTGTTGGTTTAAGGAAAGAAATGTGTATTTTCTATATAATATGTATTACGAGATCGTTTCATGTTATAAATGTGAAAATGGGCCAAATGAAGTTTTGAGATTATAATTTACATTGATTAAATCCAGCAAATTCTTTTTTTATTCACTATTACACTCTTTTTTAAAGAACATTAAAAAAAAAATATACTTTTGAATGTGCCCAATATATATACACAAAAATCTTGCCTTATTTATATTCCTCTACATAATATTAAATTTATTCTTTGTTTTTGTGTATCGTATATTCCTAGAATCTTAAACAAAAATGATCTTTAAATATATGAGATATATTTAGGTATAAAAAAATGAAATGACTTCCAAGTTACTCTTGGAAAAACCTTTTATACGGGATGCGGATAGCCCATTTATCCGTTATGCTGATAAATCAATTAATCATGAAAGTTATTACATTTTCCTTTCAAATTGGTGAATGTTTCAAACGCTGATTGTGAATTTTATGTTGATTTAAAAACAAAATTATGAGTATGAATTGTTTGCACCTAACTATTTATTGCGTGTTTTGTTTCATAACTATTGTTATTCATTATGGTGATATTATTATCAGAATTATTTATAAAGTCACCATTATCATCATTACCATCATCATCACCATTATCATCATTACCATCATCATCACCATTATCATCATCATCATCATCATCATCATTATCATCATCATGGTAGTCGTTGTCGTCTTCGTCATCGTCATCATCATCATCATCATCATCATCATTATTATTATTATTATTATTATTATTATTATTATTATTAGTAGTAGTAGTAGTAGTAGTAGTAGTAGTAGTAGTAGTAGTAAGTAGTATCATTATTATAATCATCATTATCATCCTCATCATCATTATTATTATTATCATATTTTATAATTTATTAATTTATTATTTCTTAATTTTGCTCCAGACCCTCGAAAAATAAATTACCTCATGATGTGATTTATATCTTTATCAATCCTCTTAAAAGCTCATCTGTGATCAAATGTGATACGTACTATATAATTATTAAATCTAAATGGAATTGTTCGCACAAAGACAGTGGAGATTTAGAGTTATTTTCCTCCTCCATATTTTTAGTTGTCTTTGAGAATATAATATAAGATCGAAACATACCTGGCAGCATGTCTATATAGAGATTTATTAAGTAAATAAAGAGGTATCTATACATGAGTTGAGTAATATTAATGTTATTGGAAATTGTATGATTGGATGTATACTATGTTATGACAAAAATCCTAAAATGGAGAAAGCGTTAAATACCTCTTATACGTTGTGATTGAAGAACCTTGTGCTAAAAGTACTTATGTCACTGGAATTTAATTTTGAAAAAATAAATAAAGAAATTACAAAAAAAAAATTCCCTTACTTCATCCCATAGGGAAATTTGTCTCTAGGGTCTATTCCAAGGGAAGACTGAAATAACCCAGGCGTCAGCCGCAGTGCAACGCCACAAATTGAGCTAGGGCAAAGTGACTTACTCAAGACCACACAGCGCAGCCCTGGGTGATCGAACTCGGTATCTTTTGGGTACGAAGCAAAGACCGTACCGCTAAGCCACGCTGCCCCCATAGATCATTAAGTTTAGATTCTGCTATACAGAGTGTACACAAAAATAAAATGGTAGTATTGAGGTAGGGGTTGTTGGTTATGTCTATCATAAATATAATTGGTGAATAAACTGTGGTGATCATGCTTTAAGTTTATCACTGACAAGCTGATAAATCATGACAATTTGACTCAAGTACTCAAGTACTGAGGTCTTTCTGACCTTTTGAGCTTTAGCTTTTATATAGCGCAATATCCACTAAACATGCTCAAAGCGCTTTACATGGGGTCCCTGACAAATAGCAACACGAAACACGTAGGTCGTGACATGACGCCTGTGGGGTGATCATGCTTTAAGTTTATCACTGATTAGCTGATAGATCATGAGAATTTGACTCAAGTACTTTTAGTATTGAGGTCTTCAATTTGTAAAGAGTGCATTGTTTGTATATTTTTAATACTTAAAAACTTGTTGAAAAGAATATCGATAGAGCTATGCACATTGTATGATAATAAATATATACTTTTGTTAATCTCATACATTGCTTTGCTTAGTATTTAATTTCTTTATTTTTTCCACAATTCTCTCTCTCTCTCTCTCTCTCTCTCTCTCTCTCGGTGGGGTTCCTGGCCTCCCATAGTGGGCTGGGAGGTGCATACTGTGTCTTCTATCCACCTATGTCTGTTTTCCAACATGCTTTCTGTCTTTGTCTTGAAATGAGATTACTTGGTTTTGTCCTGGCCCTGGCCGGATGTCCTGGCCCTGGCCGGATACCCTGGCTGGGAGGGAAACAGTCAAATGTATAGTTAATTTTGGGAGATGATATTTTTTTCCTTGTAAATCATCTCTCTGTTATGCACTGTATTATGTTTGTTTATGTATCGTATATGATTAAAATTTGTAACATTTGAGTGTATTCCCCTTAGTGGGGACCTGTGCTTGTGTCTGGATGAGACTTTTAGGTGATCTCAAACTGAGTACACTGATAATGTGCTCTTGGAATCTACACCAATTCCCTATTTGTACCATTCCCCTTTGTCTTAAACCTTTTCTTGGGTGCTTAATTGTAATTCTAGAACTTTTTACTATCCCATATTCTCCCTTTTTACTGACCTAAATGTGTTGCAAGCGCCGTAAAACACTTAAAACCAAAAACAAAACATCTAATTGTTTTAGTGCTTTAGTGATATCTAAATCTTTTAGCTTTCCATTTCTTCACATGTAGTAAAAACAGTTTGTTCCTCATCTGTCCATCTCCATTTTAATCTTTTCTTTGTTATCTGATAAAACGGCCCTAAGACAATTGAGAGATTTGGCAATTATTATGAATAAAATTGTTCTTGTCCTAAGAACGATCTTAGTCTCGTTACCTTGGAGGTCTAGAGTCATTTTGGTTATTGAATCAAATTTGTGTCATTTGCAATGCCTTCTTTTGACAGAATTTGACCCAATTACTGGGAAAGAAATTTGACGAAGGAGCATCTCTGAATATTACAACGAAGTCTCTCACTATGAATCGATAAAATAACTTATCAGACAATGTAAATGATTGATTGAGTCAATGCCACTCACGAAGGTGTCGTCAAAATGGACAATGACACGTAAACTACTCTGAGTCAGTTGATCCATTGTTTATTGAAACTATTGAGGAGCCGAATTGATGCCAAAAGGTAGTCTTGCTCGGTGGACAAAGCATCTTTGCATGTACAGAAAGGAGGTCGTTCCTGCGCTTTTGGTCATAACAAATTGGACAATGACACGTAAAATACTCTAGTCAGTTGATCCATTGTTTATTGAAACTATTGAGGAGCCGAATTGATGCCAAAAGGTAGTCACGCTTGGACAAAGCATCTTTGCGTGTACAGAAAGCAGGTCGTTTCTTCGATTTTTGGTCATAAAAATCTGTGTATAAGCGTTGGCAATGTGTAATTTTAGAAAACCCGAAGCCTTCATCCAATGTATGCCTGAGATCTTCTGTTAACGTTATAAGCTATTTGTGAATTGTTAGTTGATTAATTAACTGTCAAAGAAAAATCTCCACAGACTATCATTTTTGTTTCTCACCACTGCTCGTCTTGATTTTGATTGGTATAATCGGTATTCCAAACCCGTTGGAAGATGTAGACTTCCAAATCTAATGCCCCTTGAAATGCAGACATCCAAGTTCTTCGGAGGTCGTCCTAATTTGGATAAAGGACAGTGTAACGACTCTGGGTTAGACTACGTTAATTCAATTTAATTATTATCAATCATATGGAAAATTGACAACAAATACATATTACAACCATCCAGGACGGAGTTATTTCAGTAATTAACCTAACACTAACACAAAAACAACGTCTTACGATGTTTTTGAGTAACAAATCGTTTTAATACGTTCACGCAGTCAACATTCACACTCAC
The DNA here is from genome assembly GCF_034508935.2 of Berghia stephanieae. NCBI lineage: Eukaryota > Metazoa > Mollusca > Gastropoda > Nudibranchia > Aeolidiidae > Berghia > Berghia stephanieae. The sequence continues at coordinate 8,350 of NW_027622538.1, forward strand.
ATGCAAAACATGCACAACACAAGATGCGCACCGCTAGAAAGAACCCTAACAGAATTAAACACAGCCGAACAATTCCAATATATTTCAATATATGTTACAGGCAGGACGAGGCTTATGATACAACAGGTGTCTTGTTTGAAACAGATTGTCCACCAAAACATTTTATAGCGGTTTAGGAGACCGTCCTTATGGACATGGAACGACAGAGTGGTAACCACAACATTTATATCGAGATATATGTCACTCAGAGAAACAAGCAAGAAGGCTTTTTCCCCATGTCGGGCTGTTTCTCGTTTGATCTTTGTTGATATTTGATTTTGGTATTGGAGAGTGATTTGCCAATATTCAATCTGGTCTAGCAGAAATGATATTATCACCCTTCTATATTCATGACGAGCTAGGACAAAACCAAGTAATCTCATTCCAAGACAAAGGCAGTAAGCATGTTGGAAAACAGACACAGGTTGATAGACGACACAGTATTACCTCCCTGCCCACATGGGAGATTAAAAATCTCATCCAGACACAAGCACAGGTCCCCACTAAGAGTATGTTTTTGTTTTTAAGGGTTTTACGGCGCTTGCAAACACATTAAGGTCATATCAGCGCCAGTAAAAAGGAAGAAAATGGATAGTAAAAAGTTCTAGAATTACAATTAAAGCATCCAAGAATAAGGCAGACAAAGGGAATTGGTTCAAATAGGGAGCAGACGTAGATCCCAAGAGCTCACTATCAGTGTACTTAGTTTGAGATCGACTAAAATCTCATCCAGCCACAAGCCACAGGTCCCCACGAAGACGAATGTACCCAAATTTTTACAAATCATATACAACATAAAGAAAACACAATCCAGTGCGGGTGGGATCCTGACCTCCCATAGTGGGCAGGAGGTACATACTGTGTCTTCTATACCCTTATATCTGTTTTTCCAACATGCTTTCTGCCTTTGTCTTGGAATGAGATTACTTGGTTTTTTCCTGGCCCTGGTCGGAGTCCTGGCTGGAGGGAAACAGTCAAATGCATAGTTATGGTTTTGGGAGATGATATTTTTTTCCTTGTAAATCATCTCTCTGTTATGTATTATTATTTTTATTTTGAATGTATAATGTAAGCATTTGAGTGTGTTCCTCTTTGTTGGATTTTGTGCTTGTGTCTGGATGAGACTTGTAGGTGATTTCAAACTAAGTACATTGGTGGTATGCTCTTGGAATCTACATCTGATCCCTATTTGTTCCCAGTTCCCCTTTGTCTTACTTTTTCTTGGGTGCTTTAATTGTAATTCTAGAACTTTTTACTATCCCATTTTCTTCCTTTTTACTGGCGCTGATATAACCTAAATGTGTTGCAAGCGCCGTAAAACCCTTAAAAACAAACAAACAAACAATCCAGTGCATAACAGAGAGATGAGTTACAAGGAAGAAAATATCATCCCCCAAAACAATAACTATACGTTTGACTGTTTCCCTCTCAGCCAGGGCATCTGGCCAGGACCAGGACAAAACCAAGTAATCTTATTCCATAAGACAAAGACAGAAAGCAAGTTGGAAAACAGATATAATATAGGGGAATAGAAGACGCAGTGAGTACCTCCCTGCCCACTATGGATATTTCGGCTTGTAACCCAGGATAAGTAGAGGAAATATAATATAGTCTAAACGTTCAAAATAAAGAATGGTTAGAGTAAGACTAGAAGAATGATAGTAGATATAGGTTTCCCTCCAGACCAGGGCCTATGCAGTGAAGGAGAAGGGAAAAGATAGTGAGCCCTGACTCACGCAATGACTATGATAAAAGAGACAAATAAATAACTAAAAGGAAATCAAGTTTAGCGACAACTATACATTTATTACAGATGACTACTGACTAATTTATTACAAACTAAAACACATTTAGAACGATACAGCTCTACTTATCATTCATCCATCTTTTTTTTAGTCTCTCTCTCCTGTCATGTACAAATATGAACACCAAGGCACAGATAAATAATCAATTAATTTTTTTTTTTTTTAAATAGAGCTTTCATATAGAGCAATATCCACTAAACGTGCTAAAAGCGCTTTGCAAGGGGTCCGTGTCCAACGGCAACATTAAACATTTAGTACAAGGCGATATTATATTCTTTTTATTTTATGGAAATTCTGTGCACGAACGTTAGGAATTCCATCCAATTTCCAAACACATTTAATCCCGAGACTTAGCTGAAACGTGTCGATGTCGTATGTGTCCGACAGTTCTATTCCCTAATTAGTAAGTCTTTTGTAATTTGACAAAAGACATTTCATTGGATTAATTTACATTTGAAATTGATTGAGCTGTAGAGTTTGTTTGTGAAGCTATAATATATGGTTTAGTGGTATGACTCTCGCCTTCGAATCGGAAGGTTCTGAGAGGCGCAATGTTGAGCCCTTGAAAATGTCTCTTTAATCACATTCTCTCACAGTACACGGGTGTAAAATGAGTACCTGGACGCTAACAGACTTGCCCCTGTCAATGATAATTATAATAATAATAATAATAATAATAATAATAATAATAATAATAATAATAATAATAATAATAATAATAATAATAATAATAATAATAATAATAATAATAATAATAAATGCTGGAGTACAAATAGGGAAAGGAGCGGTGGTTTGCAACTTTTTTTTGTTTGTTGCTTTAGTCTCTTCCAACACAATTGAGGTTATATGAGAGACCGCTGAAACAAAAAAACAAGCAATCTAACAAAAATAGTACAAATGTAAATCAAAATCATAACCTAAAGATATCATAAGCTAAATTATAAATAACCAAGAACAAACAGGCAGAAGATTTACAGAAGAAAAAAAATCCCCTGTCAAAAATACAATCACAAACCAAAGAAGCAGGATAGGCTAGTAAAGAGAAGAAGAAACGACATCACTATCGGATCGTACACCCATGCGAACATCATAGGTATATGATTCAAGGGTGATGCTCCCATCCAACCATCCGCTAAAATCTCCACTGTACCCGGGATCGATCTCGGTCCCTTTGCTTGTGAAGCGAGTGCTCTACCAACTGAGCTAACGGACCCCGGTTTGCAACTTTAAACACATAAGAGTTCTGGAGTAGTGCTGGGCGGGTATCCGGGTACCCGCGGTACTCGCGGGTAATAAAGTTAAACCGGGTACTCGAGTAAAAGGGGCGGGTAGCGGGTACCCGCTTCAACAAATGGAAACCGAACTGAGTGATAATTGGATGTAATACAATTTTGATCTTACATATTTACATTCACATGACCTTTTTTCAAAAGATTTCCCTCTTTTATTTTTCAATTACATTGATTTTTTTGTTTTATTTGTTAACACACATTTGATTCAATTTTGGAATCAACAGATTAAGACTATATTAGTTCTTATCTTTTAAAAGGAATCTCAGGTATTTTTAAAATTTATTTATTTATTTATTTTGGTTTCATTGTAATTAATTATCCTTGTTTCTTACTTTCGTTTCATTTGTTGTAATAAATAATAAATAATAAATGAATAAAAAAATTAAAGAATAAAAACATTAAAAAATTTTAAGAATAAAAAACCCCCCCCCCCCCCCCCCCCCCCCCCCCCTTTCACAAAAACATTTTTTTTGGTCAAAAAGTCACTCCTGCCACGGGTACCCGCGGGTACCCGGTAATCCTACCACTACCCGGGTAATACCCGGTAATGATTTGGGCGGGTAATCCCAGCACTGTCTGGGAGTACAAATAGTGAAAAGCGCTATTTGTAGTGGTAGTACGAATAATCACTTCGTAATAATAATAATAATAATAATAATAATAATAATAATAATAATAATAATAATAATAATATAATAATAATAATAATAATAACAATAATAATAATAAGAATAATGATTAAAAAAGAATAATTTTAAAAATAATAAAAATAAAAACCAAAAAATTTTAATTAAAACGGGTTTCTTAAAAAAAAATAGGAAATAAAGTATGATTTTAAGGGCACCAATTAAAAACCTTTCCCTTTCTTAAAAATCTAAAAAAATTTTGTAAACAAAAACATGAAAAA
>NW_027622539.1:0-12397 GCF_034508935.2 Berghia stephanieae
CCTAGTTAGTGGGTATTTCTCACAATATTTTGACACACTGAATTGTATCGCAAAACCTGACGACACGATGCATTATTTTTCAATCATCTGTGTTAAAATTGTGAGTGATGCTTAGTTTGTTTACTCCGGGTGATAGGCAAGCACTTAAGATGGCTGTTGATTTCAGGGCCAACATGTACTTTATTTTAAAATTTCGAATAAAAATACAACAACTTTAATATATTATCGACTAGTTTTAATTAAATATACGATTACTGACGTAATTTTCAAAATGTATGCACTGTATGTTGATTGAAGAACTAAAGGCTCATACTATAAAATAATAGTTTAAAAAGCATCCATGTCAATTGCTTGACAAGAATAGCAACAAGAGTTTACAGAGGAACCATCAATCCCCCTTTGTCTTCCTTTTTCTCGTACGATTTTATTAGTATATTTAAAAATCTTTGACTATCCTATTTTCTTCCTTTTACCGGGCTGACATTACCTAAATGTGTCGCAAGTGTCATACAAACAATCCGAGACTATGCTAGTTTGAGAAGGTCGAGTTACAATTTATGTCAACTATAACCAAGCCTCTGGAACTCAGCCGACGTGTTCTTATTGCAGGTCTGATAACCTAACCTTATGGGCTCATATTTGGAATGGAAATATTTTTAAAATGACGCAAAATATTGTCCATTACAACAATGTTAAACTAGGCCCCATAAGTGGGTTCGGATGCCAACCCTGAGAATATGTACACATCGAATTCAGCTCATTGGGCACGTGCATTCCTTCGAGTTGGAAGAGATGAATTAAAGGAATTAGTGTATCTCACAGTCATCTCCCCTCGGTGGACGGGTGTTGCGTTACTAAGCAACGTGACGTGATGAATGACGTGTGCGGGGTTAGCGAGGGAACTCAGCGACCTGCATTATGGGTAATGAAATAAATCCAATGAGTATGAATCGGATACACGTCCTTTAGGATATATTACGCTATTTTAGGGTTATTATTATTACATTATTATTATTATATTATTATTATTATTATTTATTATTATTATTATTATTATTATTATTATTAAATTTTATATTATCAGTTGAGTGTTCAGCTTTATGACATGTGAAAGTAAAGAGATGGAAAATGAGAAAGAGAGCGAGAGAGAGAGGGGGGATATAAAGAGAGAGAGAGAGAGAGAGAGAGAGAGAGAGAGAGAGAGAGAAAGAAAAAGAAGAAAGAAAGAAAAAGGGCGAGAGAATGAAAGAAAGGAAGAGAGAGAGAGAGAGAGAGAGAGAGAGAGAGTAGATAAAATAGATAGAAGTATAGGATAGATAGATAGATAGAGAAGATAGATAGATCAGATAGATAATAGATAGATAGATAGATAGATAAAACAGTCACACACACAGAGACAGAGAGAGAGAGAGAGAGAGAGAGAGAGAGAGAGAGAGAGAGAGAGAGAAAGAGCGAAAAGGAGGTGGGTAGCATGGACGATCATTAAACTATATACATATCTATAATATGTCGCCCCAAACCCGAATTTCCGACCATCTTTTTACTCTTTTCGTCTCGATATGAACTTTATTTTGTCAAATGTGAAAATAATCAATACAATCAGATAAGTTGTGTCCCACGGTCTCAAAACGTTATTATGTCCGGAATGGAACGAGAACCAACAAGTCACATTGAAGACCTCATTGCAATATAATACATATATATATATATATATATATATATATATATATAATATATATATATATATTATATATATATTATATATATATATAAAAAGAAAGAACCCCCCCCCCCCCAAAAAAAAAGCAAAAAAAAAAAAAATAACAGCAAACAAACAAACAAACAAAAAAAACAACAACAAAAAAACAAATAAAACAACTTAAGTTTCATTTTTATGATTTTTCAGTTAACCACTTCCATAAACAATCTTCTTAGTTCATCCACCAATTTTTTTCATGATAAATAAATCCTAAGTCCCCTGTCTCAATACTACAATATTATATTTTATGTATTCTTTCTATTGATTCTTTGCGTTTAGCCAAAATGCTCAAAACATCTGTCAGTCGGATATAATGACCAACACAAAAAAACTATGTGTAACTTTAAACGTTTATAGTCTGATTAATAGAATTTAGTGAGAACTACTCATAATAATGGCTGGTCAAAAACAATAACAAAGAGCTGAGTCAATCTATATCCTTCTCTAGGCTAAGCCAAGCTTTTTTTTCTCCATTTTGTAAAAAAAAATAAATAATAATTTACTGTTTGCGACATAGATATTTGTATCACTGGGCTCTCCAATTTAAGTAATATCAGTTATAATTGTAAGATTTTAGGTCTTAAATGTTCATAGAAATGTGTTCATTCTGCTCAATCTGTTCTATAAAAAATAGAATTGGGAGTTAGGAATAAAATTATATTAAAAACAATAAAAAAATAACAACAACAAAAATTCCCTTTATCCATCCTCATTGGAAAATTTGCCTTTAGAGTCTATTCCAAGGGAAGACTAAAATAACCCAGGCGTCAGCTGCAGTGCACGCCCGAAAAGTGAACTAGGTGATGTGACCTTAGTCAAGGTGATACATCGCAGATGATCGAACTCGGTTCCTTTGGGTAGGAAGCAAAGACCGTACCACTGAATCACGGTGTCCCATATGAAGCTTTGGTCCTTATAGTCCACAGATTTCCGTAGTTTATATAGACTGTCTTCATTCTACTTAATCTATTGGTTTGTTTATGCCCTTCCGCCACGACATCATAAGAGATATCGTCGCCTAGGCATACTACGAAGGACTATAGATATTTCATAAAAAAAGATATCTGATGTTAACAGGAATCACCCACGTCGTCCAAGTGAGCAAATTTGGGGTTTAATAATCTTGCCCAAGGAATAAAAACGAAAGAGCCTGTAGCGGGACTCGAACCCGTGACCTTCCGGATCACAGTGCAATGCCTTACCCTTCGGCCACTTCTCCCCCGCTCAATTGATTCTTTTTAAAAAATTTATATAGGATTGGGTGTTAGGAAGCATAGTTAGCCAATTTGTGATTCTTCGTAACCAGATCGACAGGGGATATAACCGTGGAAATTACCAACTTTTAATAACTGTTGTTCACAATTACTTCCCCTAGATATTTATCCCGCATGTGTTGCATCAAAACTTGTGAATTACAATTTATTTATCTATTTGCATTTCCACCATGCTCAACGCTTTTGTGTGGCGCAGTGGCCCGACGGTACGATATATCTATCCCGTCTTGTTATAAACCTCAAGCGATGTCATGCGTTGTCAATAGTCGGATGGTGACAATGATTTTGTGGAAAATTCTTGTCCAACGTTGTCTTTAGGCAAAGCATTTAACACACTCAACTCAACTCAGGTGTGAATGAGTACATGGCTATGGACTATGGCGGACGTTGAAAGATTGCTGGAATTTATTGTTTTAAGCCAACCATTTTTATGAGTTGTTGTCACTAAATCATATCAATCAGACTATTGATACTGTGCGTTTAGCCAAAAAGCTCACATCATTTCGACAGCCGGAAATAAATTACAAACACACAAAACAATGTGTAGCATTGGACGTTTAAAATCTGATTATTCAATTTAGTGAGAACAGCTAATAAAAAAAGGCTGGCTTGAAAACAATAACAAGGAGCCGAGTGACGTCAATTTCGTTCTATCTGTAGTTATGTGTATTCGAACGATTGATATGATGGGTAGTTTTAGTTATATTTTACTTAAACACATAGGCATCGGAGTTGACATTGAACAGGTGAATAAGCCTTAAGCGGAAAGTGAGTGGTATCTAGCGTCCCGTTATACAATGGGTTTGAAGAGTGTATGTTTACATTAGCTTAACTGTAGAATAAAACTGTCCACGTTCTGAGTGTTTTAACTCGAGGTGTGGATTTCCGTTCGCAAAGATTCAATTGTCTGCCCATTGTATGCAAATCTCCTGCTAATTACCCTTTCCAAACAAGACTCCAACGTGCATATACCCTGAGGTTTTCCAAACAAGACTCAACGTGCATATACCCTGAGGTTTTCCAAACAAGACTCCAACGTGCATATACCCTGAGGTTCGCGTCTCGTTCAAGAGTAGCTAAAATTGCAATTGATGTTCTAGCTCTGTCTCTTCCCGCTAAAGTTGTTAATCAAAAGCATCTGAATATCATTGGGTTCTAAATTGGAACATTCTTTCTGATTGGCTATCCCCATAATTCCTTGGCGTGACCTTACTTTACAAAACCAAATTCATCTCTGAATTGCATCACACACACGCTATGAATCCCAAGAAAGAAGAACCATCCCTCCAATTTCAAACTTGTAAAAGTTTAACTTCTCTCGGTTGAAGGTAAAATTAATTATTGGTTAACATTCAAAGTGGAACGAAATATAACTGTGAATTCAATGCTTAATCTACCATTACTATTATAGTTTGTGTATATTTTAATTTTGCTTCATTCTATGGATGTCCGTAAGTTGAAATACTTGTACAAAACTATATCTATATGTATATTATACTATAGTTAACATTTGTTTATGATCTATGCTATTATTTTTTAGTGGATATTGTAAAGCTCAATTTTTTAAAGTAAAACATTAGCTTTGAATATGGAATGTTTCAATTTTAGATGCCTGTGTATTCTTTGTTAGTTTCCATCATCATCATCATCATCATCATCATCATCATCATCATCATCATCATCATCATCATCATCATCAGGGGCATCGGTACGGTCTTTGGTTGGCACCCGAAAGGTACCGAGTTCGATCACCCGCCGCTGAGTGGTCTTGAGCAAGTCACCTTGTCCTAACTAAATTTGCGGCGCTGCACTCGGCTGTCGCTTGGGTTATTCCAGTCTTCCCTTAGAATAGACCCGAAAGACGAATCTCCCCTATGGGATGAATAAAGGGAATTATGTTTAATTTATTTATCATCACCATCATATCAGCGGATCATCATCATCACCACCACCACCACCACCACCACCCTAATAATAATGGATAAAATAAATATCAACACATTTCCATGTAATAATCAATCTAAAAACAATCAGTGCTCCTAAAAGACCCCTTTGATTTCTTTGTCTAATTCGTTCCATACTTTTGGAGTCCCGACAAAAAAAGATTTTCAGCTAACTATAGTTTATATATGGGAACATTAATCAGTCGTTTATATTGGAATCGGAGTTGTCTAGCAGGTGTATTAGTTCAAAGCGCATTTCCAAGGATTTACCATGCTCAATGAACTTCACAATATTTAATTTAGTTTATTCCTCCGGCACGCCATATCGACCATACATCCATTTCGTACAGTAGGTACCGATCGCTGTTTGAAGTCTTTTTGTGTTAAAGCTCTTTACAATACCCGTCATTGCTTATAAGATAGGAATACATTCACACCTGAGTCAAGTGCCTTACACACGGACTTAACGTCTGGATCACAATTTTCAACAATCACTGTCACTCATCCGGCCATTGACAAGGCTTGATTTTGTGACAAGAGACACCGTACCACTGAGCGACCGAACAAATAATCACCATCTGCGCCATCGTCATCATCATCATCATACATCATCATCATCATCATCATCATCATCAATCATCATCATCATCATCATCATCTCATCATCAACATCATCATTATCATCATCCCATCACAGCCGTAACAGCCAGCAATACCACAATCATCATCTTCGGGTCCGGTCTATCCGTGTGGGGGGTGGGGTGGAACCTGCTAAAGTATTATCATTTTTTAAACAGAAACACGATAATCATCATCATCATCCATCATCGTCATCCATTGTCGTCGGCATCGTTATCATCGTGTCCGGGCAATCCGTGTGTGTATGGGGTGGAACCTGCTAAATATTATTATTATCTACCTTCCTAATAAAAACACACCATTCTTGTTCATTTATTTTTCAAATAATTAAAGGCACGAGCTCTTCCCGCACACACAAGAGGTGATGACGACCAGTGACAAATGGGAGGTGGGAGCGGCCGACAACTTTTGGCGCGACGTAAATATGAAATGTCAAGGTGACAGCGGGATGGTGGTGGTGGTGGTGGGGGGGGGGGGTCTCAAGCCTTCACTATCAACAACTGTGTTGATGGTGTGTGTGTGTGTGTGTGTGTGTGTGTGTGATGCGACGAACGATCAATATCATGGCTGGCAGACAGCCAGATTTCTTCTTGCCCAAGTAGTCAAATAGACCCCAAATAGCCAAACACCACACGCATTCTGACTCCCTTGAAAAACTCATTGGTTTTGATTAACAATACAATCCACTACAGTTGGATAAACTTATCTTTTCTTTTTTTTTAAATAAAAGATTTTTTTTTAAAATGAATAATAATAGAAAAGCGTTTCTTAGTAACCAATTTTGAACTTGGCCATCTGGTAGCCCCAGGGCATTCACCTGTGTGTGGTATCCTTGGGTAGCCCCCATCATAACCAGCTGCAGTCAAGCCAGCCACAGACATAAGAGAGGGAGGGGTCTGTGAAGTTTCCTGTGGCAACGAGATGCTCGTGTTTTATTTTTTCAAACGAATCACTGCTCGATGACGTCACTGACTCGAAACCCGCTCGATTTTAGAGGACTCGATCGAAAACCGCTCGATTGATCGCTTGTCCCTCAGGCGAGCTATAGTGAGACAGTGAGACATTTTGCCCCGATCCACCAGATGGCGCTACCGGTCTGTGGCAATGGCTCTCCTGAGGCTTGTCCCTCAGGCGAGCTATAGTGAGACAGTGAGACATTTTGCCCCGATCCACCAGATGGCGCTACCGGTCTGTGGCAATGGCTCGCCTGAGGGACGAGTGCTCGCCAAATCCGAGGCTAAAATGGCGACGTGGTCACGTGATGCTTTTGATCGATACCAAAATAGTATTGACATTGGGTTAAACTAGATAAAATGGCTTTTTAAGAATATTTAACATCTATATTTGGAGTTTAAATGGAATAAATAAAAGATTTAATAAATTTAGAGTATGGCAGTACCTATGTGTCCTCCATGGGTGAACCACCGCTGTAAATAATTAAATATATTGACTACTGTCTAGAGTATTATTGGTATCGATAGAAATTTTCCTCAATACCCGCCAAAACTAAACAAGAGAAAGGAGTAGCGGCGGGCATTCGGAACATTTTCATGTTCCTGGTACGATTGTGTTCCTGGTGGCGTTGTTCCTGGTACGAACCTGTTCTGTGCGATTGTTCCGATCGAAGAGAGTTTCGTATCAGTCATGTCCTAAGTAGTACGGCGCATAGATGACACGGGTACGACGTTCGTACTCGTGTTTGTGGTACCAACCAAATACTAACGAAAGAGTGAAAATGGAAAGGCTTCGTATGGGAACAAAACAGACAATGGACGTTTCGGGTACAAACCCTTCGTCAGCACAACAATACACAAATAAACGTGGAAAACAAATAAAATATAATGAAAACTAACTTGTATCGTCTGTACTCAATGGTGGTTGCAGTATGAATGAAATGTTAGCGTGGCGTGGGTAGAGGATAGGGTGCCCCAGGGGGGGGTGATCTAATTGATAAGCAAAGGTCAGCGTCAGGGAACAGAACTTTCCAGATTATAATGGAAAGATAAGACATATGGTAGTTAGTTAGTATAGTAGTAGTAGTAGGTAGTAGTTAGTAGTAGGTTAGTGTATAGTAGTAGTAGTAGTAGTAGTAGTAGTAGTAGTAGTAGTAGTGTAGTAGTAAGTAGTAGTAGTATAGTATAGTAGTATAGTAGTAGTAGAGTAGTAGTAGTAGTAGTAGTAGTAGTTAGTAGTAGTAGTAGTAGTAGTAGTAGTAGTTAGTAGTAGTAGTATAGTAGTAGAACGCTGAGTGGAACAGTAGGGCGGTGGAGGGGGCAAGGTGAAAGGGTCACGGCGGAGGTGGGGGGGGGGTTGTTGGATGAGCGAAGGTCGAATCTTCGCGAAGGAACGATGCGATAGTAAAGTGGAATACAACGATAAATAGATAGATGGATAGACAGATAGATAGGTAGATAGACAGAAAAGAGGGGAGAGAAGAGAGAGAGAGAGAGAGAAAAAAATACAACAACAAAAAACAAAAACAAACAAACAAAAAAAAAGGGGGGGGGAACAGGGAGAGGGGGGGTTTGGTTTGAGGCGGACCGGTAGAGAGGGGGAATTAGAGAGAGAGAGGGGGGAGGGAGAAAGAGAGAGGGGGGGACAAAGAAAGAAAGAAAGAGAAAGAAGAAGAGAGAGAGAGAGAGAGAGAGAGAGAGAGAGAGAGGAGAAGGGGAAGGGAGTGAGAGAGGGCCTTCTTTAGGCTCTCTAACCTCATCCCAGTTCTCCCAGTTTCTGGAATTAGAATCCAAGTGTGCTATGCAACGACTTAGACTTACTACAGACATCCTTCGCAAACAGATATCCAAATTAACACACACCATCGACACATCCTCCACATGCTTGAGGCATCGTACTTATCATAATCATTCACTTTACAAAGCCATTAGGTTATTCATACATTTATGTAATCAACATTACCATGCATGCTTAAATTATGTCAAAACCAGTAAATTAGATGCTCTCTTTCCAAACAGAATTACACATCTTGACGATAACCTCCCTTCTCATTCGGCAACACTCCCATCGGTGGATTCACCCATTGAACCTTCCTCTGGCCCCACTGCTCTGAATGGCACCCATAACCAGCCAGTCACCATTGGTGGTTTGGGAGTCCCTCCAACAGCCGGGGACCAGTCTGGAAGCGATCAATTCACCCCACCCACCAGCGAACCCACCCACGTGATGGACAATGTTGGAGCTATCCCCCCAGTAGGAACCACAACAACCACCGGCTGGTGGTTTCTGTCCCCCCGACCATCCAGTTGAGCAGTGCAGAGGAATCGGTCTGAAGGAAAGGTCTCAAGTTCATCCCACTGCGAAGAACGTCCGACCAGTCCCGCATTGAGTCGGATGTACGTCGCTTCATGCGTATTTTACGCTTGAAGTATCACTTCAAAGATGATGAACGTGACCATGACTATGACCGTGACCCTGAGGATCCGTTTGCCGCTTTCTCACGACGTAAAAGAAACTGGACTCCTAGTCCTGGAAGTCCCCTACACTCGACCTGTTTATCCAGACTTGTCTTAGACAGATCGAGGCACTACGACCCACACCTATCAAGAGGGCTAACCTCACCCGTCTTGAATGGGCTGCCGTACGATCACTTAAATCACGTCGTGATATAGTGATCAAAGCGGCTGATAAAGGAGGGGCCGTAGTTGTTTGGGACGCTGAGCTCTATAGAGCTGAGGGCCACAGGCAATTGAGTGACCAGACATTTTATGAGAAAGTGACTTCGGACCCAACACTTGCTAACAACACCAGAGTCCACCAGACAATCCGGTCTTTGGTATCGCAGGGAGAATTACCTAGTAGAGCAGAAGTCCTTAAACACGACCCCAGCGACTTAGGTAATCCATGTTTTTACATGCTCCCTAAGATACACAAGATCCGGGAATTGTCTGACACTCCACCTGGAAGGCCGATTGTGTCGGCTATCTCGTGCACCACTGAGAAGGTATCGCAGTTCCTCGATGCGGTATTTCAACGTATAGTTCCCACCCTGCCATCGTATATCAAGGACACTAACCATGCTCTTGGTGTCATTGACGAAATTCGATTCCAGGATGAACGTCCACGGCTGATTTTCACCATGGATGTGAAGGCACTGTACACATCCATACCGCATCCTGACGGACTGCGTGCCATCAGGCATTTCGTCGACCGTCATCCATTACCAGGGATTTCCAGCAACAGCATTGTGAGGCTCACCAAACTTGTGCTCACACTCAACACTTTTGAGTTCAATGATGTATTTTTCCATCAGATCTCAGGTGTTGCGATGGGCACCAAGATGGGTCCCTCATATGCTAACCTCTTCATTGGCTACCTAGAGGAAACCTTCTTCCGTCAGTACAGTGGACCTGCCCCCGAGCTGTTCAAAAGGTACATTGACGACTGTTTCGGCATTACGTCATTGACCCACAGCCAGTTGAAAGGGTTCATCCTAGCGATGGACTCCTTCCACCCGTCCATAGAGTACACTTATGAGATTTCAACCTCTGAGGTGAATTTTTTGGACATCAAGGCTGTATTGACCAGCACGGGAGTACGGACCACTGTACACTACAAGGAAACGGACAGTCACAGCTACCTGCTCTATCGGTCATCCCATCCGGTGAAGTGCAAAAACTCCATCCCATTCAGTCAGATACTCCGCTTGCGGAGACTCTGTCTGGAAGATGATGAATTTGCGCTTCAACGTGATTGCATGCTCAATTTTTTTAGGGCACGGGAATATCCCGAAAGGGTTTTGCTTAAGGCTGTCCGGAAAGCCAGCCTCGTGTCGAGAGAAGCAGCAATGAGGCCTCGCAATGCCAGGAAGCAGGAGACACAGCGTCCCATTTTAGTCCTCACGCATCACCCCCATGCCGATCAAGTGAGGAACATCCTATTGCAGAACTATGGGATCCTCCAGGCGGGCCAAGACACCCACAGAGTTTTCTCAGAACCCCCGTTGGTCGTAATCTGAGGGATCTCCTTGTCAGAAGCCGCCTGGAACCCATACCCAGGGATGGACCTAAAGCCAGATCGTGTATGCGACCCCGATGCAAGACTTGTGGGCACCTGTGGGAGTATGACAGAGTCAGCTTTCCAGACAAGATTTGGGACATCAGGCGGCCGTTTACTTGCACTGACCGTAATCTAGTCTATGCGATTACGTGCTCCCTGTGTGGGATTGCTGACGTTGGTGAGACCGGAAAGAGGCTGGGTGACAGATTCGTGCAGCACTTGCGTGACATATCGAACTGTGCAGACGCAGCAGTGGCCAGACACTTCAATCTGCCAGACCACTGCGATGTACAGTGTGTGCGTGTGTGTGTGCTCAGTTTTTGCCATTCGGACACTTCCGCCCGTCGACGTAGGGAAACTCACCTGATCAAGTTGTTGGGAACGCTGACTCCACGCGGACTCAACACCAGGATTGACCACCACTAGATGTCAACGTCACCCATATTCATCACCACTGCTGCTCTCACATCTGCCACTACAGCTACTGCTGCTGCTACTACTACTACTACTTCTACTACTACTACTACTGCTACTACTACTACTACTACTACTACTACTACTACTACTACTACTACTACTACTACTACTACTACTACTACTACTACTACTACACTACTACTACTACTACTACTACTACTACTACTACTACCTACTACTACTACTACTACTACTACTATCTATACTACTACTACTACTACCTTCATCTATCTAATCTATCTTATCTATCTACTATCTATCTATCTATCTATCTATCTATCTATCTATCTATCTATCTATCTATCTATCTATCTATCTATCTATCTATCTATCTATCTAGCTAGCTAGCTATCTATCTATCTACTGATTATCCACCGATTCATAGTCATCTACCTTCCTAGCTATCTCTCATTGTGTCCAATCATCCACTTTTTTGTCCATTAATATACAAAAAGACCCAGCTATCACTCGGCTGTTTACTCGCCCTCTCTCACCTCCCCTTCCCCCTTTTCTCTCTCTCTCTCTCTCTCTTTCTTTCTTTCTTTCTCTGTCCCCCCCCTCTCTCTCTCTCTTTCTCCCTTTCCCCCCCTCTCTCTCTCTCTCTCTAATTCCCCCTCTCTACCGGTCCGCCTCAAACCAAACCCCCCCCCCCCTCCCTGTCTCCCCCCCCCTTTTGTTTTGTTTTTGTTTGTTTTTGTTTTTTTTCTCTCTCTCTCTCTCTTCTCTCCCCTCTTTTCTGTCTATCTACCTATCTATCTGTCTATCCATCTATCTATTTATCGTTGTATTCCACTTTACTATCGCATCGTTCCTTCGTGAAGATTCGACCTTCGCTCATCCAACAACCCCCCCCCCCCACCTCCGCCGTGACCCTTTCACCTCGCCCCCTCCACCGCCCCCTACTGTTCCACTACAGCGTTCTACTACTAACTACTACTACTACTACTACTACTACTACTACTACTACCTACTACTACTACTACTACTACTACTACTACTACTACTACTACTACATACTACTACCAATATGTCTTATCTTCCATTATAATCTGGAAAGTTCTGTTCCCTGACGCTGACCTTTGCTTATCAATTAGATCACCCCCTGGGGCACCCTATCCTCTACCCGCCACGCTAACATTTCATTCATACTGCAACCACCATTGAGTACAGACGATACAAGTTTGTTTTTTATTATATTTTATTTGTTTTCACGTTTATTTGTGTATTTTTGTGCTGCGAAAGGGGGGGGCACCCGAAACTCCTTGTTTTTTTGTTCCAACAAAGCCCCCTTT
>NW_027622540.1:0-12388 GCF_034508935.2 Berghia stephanieae
GTCGCCCCAAAAAAACCCCCCGGTCCTATTGTCTTAAGGGGAGGTTTTAAAGGAGTCTCCATTTTTTGGGGATCTAAAAAAAGGGCTTTTTAAAAATTTAACAAATCCCAATTTTTTTCAATAACCCAAGATTCTGATCCATAACATTTTTTATTTTTTACAAAAGAATCCAAAAAAAGGACGGTTTTATGGCCCCCCATATTTTTCCCCCCTTTCCTTACCCCCCTCCAACCCCCCCCCCTTAGAAAAACCCAAAATTATGTGGGGACGGGCACCCAAAAATTTAAATGGATTTTTGGCCTTTTTCCTTTACATACCAAGGATAAAGTTTTTTCAAGGGGAAAAAAAATTCAAAAACGAATAAAACATTGAAAAGGCAGTTTTTTTGGGAAATGTGGGTTCCAAAAGATAATTTTTTCACTTTTTTTTAACCCTGGGGGTTTCACCACTTTTTTTTTATAAGATCTTTTGTAAAAACTACAATACAAAACTAAAACTATCTTTTTAGTTTTTACGCACCAAAACACCCTTTTTATTTTTTTTCATAATTTTTGGGGAAAAGAAAAAAATTTTAACCCCCTTCCGTTTTTTTGCCATCTTTTTTATGTTTACAAGAAAAGCCTTTTTTAAAAATCAAAAAGATCACAAAAAATAATATTAAAAAAAGTTTTAAAAAAAGGGAAAATGCAATTCTTTTTTTGTTTTTTGTCCAGAGAGTTTAATTTAAAAACCCCAAAAAATGCCCCGGGTTAAAAAAAATCCCAAGAAAAAACCCTTTTGATTGAACCCCCCTATGAGGGAATTGGTAAAATTTGTAAAATTTGTGAAAAAAAATGAAAACAAACGAAAACCCAAAAAAATTTTTTTTTTTTTTTTTTTTTTTTTTAGTTTCCAGGGGAATTTTGGTACCCCTATTACTTTTTCCAAAACCGGGGGAAAAATCCCCCCCCCAATTATTTAAAATCCCAACTTTTTCGGTTTTAACCCCCCCAAAATATTTTAAAAAAGAATAAAATTTTTAAAAAACCCCAAAAAATATTAAAAAGGTAAAAGGTACCCCCCAAAAAAACTTCCGGTTTTTAAAAAAGTGGAAAATTTTTTCCAAAAAAATTTCAAAAAATTATATTTTTTTAATTTAAAACCAATAAAAAAATTTTGTGAAAGTTGAAAGAAATGAAAAGTAACGATTTAATTTTTTTTAAAAAAATTTTAGTTGGCCCATTTTTTTTGGTAAAGAGCGCCCCAATAATTTTTTTTAAAACGAACATTTGCCAAAAAAGGGGGGGGCCCCCCCTCCTCCCTTGCAACAGGTTTATAAATGGCCTTTAGAGAACCTTTACAACCCTTTGTTTTAGATTAACACTGCTGTGAAAGGGAGTTTGTAAGCAAAAATTGGGCCCTTTTCCCCCATTGGCTTTTCCTTTAATTTTAAAATTTTTGTTGAGATTGAGAGAAAAAGATTTTAAATTTTCAATCCTAAAATTAAAAGATAAACGGTCTTTTAAAAAAAGCTGCTTTTTTGTTTTAACCAAATTTTACCCGGGCTCCCAAAATCCGGTTTTTTTTGTTTCAACCCAAATTTGCTCGGGGAAAATTGGGTTGCTGGGAATATTAAACCCCGAGAATTTTAAATTTGGTAAAGGGTTAAATAGTGAAAAGATTTTCGGTAAAATCCCACCAATTTTCCCATGCCCTATTTGGAAAATACCCTAATTTGGGAATTTTGTACCGGGAAAAATTCAACAAAATAAATTGTCTTTTAACAATTTATCTGGGAAAAATTTTTTTTTCCCCTCCCTCCAAAAACCTCTGATTTTTTTTTGAAAATAAAATTTTTTTAAAAATAAAAATTTTTAAACTTAAATTCTTTTTTTCAAGCATAATTCCCCATAAGTAAAATATTTTAAAAAAAACTTTTTTTTTTAATTTCCCCAACAAAGTTTTGGCAAAAAATTTTTTGTTTAAAATTTAGGTAAAATTGGGAAAAATTTTTTGGGAAAAAAATCTTTAATCCAAAAAGTTTTTTTTTTTTTTTTTTTTGGGTTTTATTTTCTAAAAATATAAAAACTTTTTAAAAAACCGGGCCTAAAGTTAAAATTTTCAAAAAAGTCCTTTTTTCAAAAAATGATTTTAAAAATGGAAAATTAAGAAAATTAAAAAAAAAAATTTTACATAAAATTAATAAAAATTTAAAAAAATTTTTAAAATTAAAAATTTTTAAAAAAAACCCCAAATTTTGTCTCCAGGGGCCTTTAAATAAAACTGCAAACAAAAATTTAAAAACTATAAAAAAACTAACCTTTTTTAAAAAACCAAATTGACCTTTTTTTAACTTTTCCCAAAACTCTCAAACCAAAAAATTTTTTTAAAAAAAATTAAACCCCCAACGAAAAGTACGGTTGCCCATATTTTTGGTCAAACTACAGGGTTTTCGGGGGGGGGGGGGTCTGGTTTTGGGGGGGAAACGATTCGGCCCAAATTTCGGTCCGGTATTTTTACCCAAATACTAAAATTAAAAAAAATATATTTATATTAAAACAATTTTTTTAAAAATATTTTTCCCCCCCCCTTCCATTATTTTTAAAATTTAAAAGAAAAACCCAAAAATTATTTTTTTTTTTCCAAAAAATAATAAATAAAATTTTTAAAAAAATTTTTAAACAAATAAAATTTTTTTTGGGTTTTAAGGAAAACCCTTCCCCGCCCTTTTTTTTTTTTGGGGTTTTTTATTTTTAATACCAACCGGGGGGCCGAAGTTGGCAAAAAACCAATCACAAATTCAAAGTTTACAAAAATAAAAAAAAAATTTTTGGGTTTATAAGGGCCCCCCACCCAAAACCCACAATTTTTTTTAAAAAAAATTGCCCCAAAAGAATGAGCCCCTAGCAGTTTAGGCGCATACAATTTTTTCAGGAAAGGAAAACACTTTTTTTTACACCATGAGATCTCCTATTTTTTGTTTTAAAAATTTTTCTTTGCAGTGGACTTCGCCAACAATAACACTATTTAAACCTCCTCGTTAATTTTTGAATGATTTCATTGATGACCTTTTCACATTTGAAGTCTTTTGTTTTTTATTTGACAAAATGTGAAAATGATGTTTTCCAGAAAAATTAAAATATTCTTTTGGGATTATATTTTTGATCTCCATTTTGTCCAAATTCTCGCATCTAATGTTTAAAACTTTTTTTTTTAAAACCAAATTTTGCATTTGCAAGTTGGGAAGTTCTTTTGTTGCAATAAAACCGTTTATTGTCCAAACGTATGTATTAAAAAAAATTGTTTGTAGTTTTTTGGTCCTGGGTAGGTTTAAAAGTTTTGGTTAAAAGGGTTTTTACTGAAACCCGGGTTGGGTATCTATTTTATCCAAGCACAGTGAACAAATTAAATTTTAGACAAAATTGTCTCCCTTTCTCAACTTTTTTTTTTATTATACTTTGCTTATAACCACTAATTTTTTATTTGGGTTATTAAACAATGGCTCACATGTTTATTTCAACATGAATAAATTGATTGATCGTCATCTTTTCCACAAAATAACGGGGTCCCGATTTTGTTGCGACCCATCTGATTCCTCACGTACTTTTGTGAGGTACCCAATGCTGAGTACAATTTCTCGGGAACCTATGCCTTTCCCCAAAACTCAGTCAGAGGCCTCATCCACAACTATCACAGATGAACCTCGTTCCCAGCGGGCCCCCCAGGTTCAACCCGAAGCTAACACTTGAAAACCCAAACGTTTTTACTGCAATGGTGAGTCTTTTTTTTGCATTTTTCTCCTTTGATATTTGGGGGACAATTTAATTTACCCATTCCTTTTAAAAAAAAAATTTCCACCCCCTCCATGGTGCTGCATTGTGTTTTTTGATTTTTTTCTGTTTTGGCAGTGCTGCGTCGCAAAATAACCTACCTTTTACATAACAACACAAACCAAATTGAAGGGGGGACATTTTAGAATCTAAACCCCAATGGTGAGTGATATCAGTGAAACCAGCCAAAAAAAGTTCATTTTATTTTTTGGGGTTTTTTTTTTAAATAACAAAATTTGCTTGTATTGTAATGTTAAAATGGTTTTTTTTGTTACAACCCATCTAATATTAAAACGTTTCTTTTATTCTATGATGTTTAAGGTTTTTTTTTTCACAGACCACAAAAACTTAACGAAAATCAGAGAAAACTTTTTTATTAATCTTGCAACCAAAACAGTAAAATGATATTGGGAGCTTTTAAGAAAACAATTTTCTTTTTTAATTTGTCGGTACTAAAAAATTATACTTGAAAATTCTGCTTGCTAAAAACCCCTTTTTGGGCTTCCAGGTTCAATATTTTTTTTTTCTAAAATTCTTGGGTTTCCTTTAAATAAAAACGAATCATTAAATTCACTCAAAACATGATTTGTGTAGATTTTGAAAACATATGTCGATTTGAGAACAGTGTTCACGAACTTGCGATCTTTTTTTACTACTTTTTTTTCCCCTAACTTACCTGTGTCAATTAACAAAGCAAGACTCAAATTTTTCTACTGAACAGTGTGTTTTTTTATTGAAATATTTCCGCATAAAATGTCAAATTTCATTCCCCAAAATATAAATCAGGATTAATTTGGGGCTGGCATCGCACGTTCAGGCGTTGGGGGGGAATTTTTAAAGGGAATTTAAATGAAGCCGATGCTCAACCTCGGGAGGACGTTTGATTGTTGCGGCTGTTTGTTCCCAGCCGGGATGTTTTCTCACTCCCTCAAGACAAAAAAGTCATTGTTATACATAACTATATCTTTTATTATTTTGTTACTATTTTAATTTTACTTATTGCCCAAAAACTGTTATTATTTTTATTATTTTTATTATTTTATTATTATTTTTTTATTTTATTATTATTTTTTATTATATTGCCTTCATGCATTCTATTACTATTTTTATATAATTAATTTCTGATTTTGTAAAAAAATTTATTAATTGAATTTTGTCGTTTGGCCAAGGGCCTACTAAAAAACTTAAATGAAATGTTAGTTTTTTGGGATAGGACTTGGTCTATTTTGATTGCTTTTTCCCCGGGTCGATGAAGAAAAGGAGTAATTTTTTGCTCAACGAAAAAAACATGACCTTACCTTCCGCATACGAACCTCCAAGGGGGGGTTTGGGGGAAAAACCTAAAATTCTTTTTACATTCTTTCTGATTTTTCGCTGAAACAAAAAGGGGACAATCTAGTATTCAGATGAATTTCAATGTGTTACTATTCCGATTTATGTTCATATTTTGATTATAAAAGGGGGAAACCCCAAACCCAGTGAAGTGGGGGGGTTGATCTATTTATTTTTTTTTAAAAACCAAAAAATGGCGTCTTTTCATTGGTTTTGTTATGTGGCAGGTCCCAAAAAACAAACAACCTCTTCCAAAGGAATAATGGTAGAAAAGTATATAACAAAAGGAATTATACATTACTTTTCCAGGGCCTTTAAATATTTGGAATGCATTCCTCTCTACGTTCATGTAGCTGATGTGATACATCTTCTTTGATTTTTTTCATATTCAACATGATTTCTTATTTTCTTCTTTTTTTTTTCCCGAGAAATACAAAAAGCCAAAGGGGACCCGTCCATACGTGGACAGTTTTTCAAACAAAACCTCAAGGCATTTTATGAGGAAACACAAATGAGACAGAATTTAAAAGGCCAAAACGCCGTAAAGGAAAGGGGTAAACAATGGGGAATCTCAAGAAAAAGGGCTTTTTTATTTTAAAAACAAAAAACAAATTTAAAGTTTTGCGTGAAGACACAAGGGTCACAGAAGTTGTTATGTGTGCTGCGTAAGGGGTTTTACTCTGACGAAGGGGTTTATGAACACAAAAAGAAATGTAGTACTGATACCTGTGTACTGGGGGTTTTAAAATTTTTTCCCGTGGCTCCAAGCAAGTAAAGAAAAAAGGAGAATATTCTTTACAAATTTCGGAATGAGAAGTGGGAAATTTGGTCGATCAGCAAAGCTATAGATTGTTAGGGAAAAAAAATTGTGGGGTAAAAGTTTAAAGAAAGGGGAAAAAAATTATAATGAGTGATTTTCGCACTTGGAAATTTTTTTTTAAAAACTAGGAAGAGAACAAATCACCTTCTTTTTCGGAGAGGACGTGGGGAACGTTTAACTTTAAAGAAATACGCAAACCATTTCTGAAAAGACTTTGAAAGAGGTGGGGCTTGAAAGCAGGGTTGAACTTTCCCCAAATTGGGTTTTTTAAAAAAGTTAAATTTAATTCTTAAAAGGGAATATATAATGCAAAAAAAAATGGAAGAATCCGCGAGATAATTTGTTCAAGTTCCTGGATTAAATTGGGGAAGTATTTTTTTTTACCCAATTCAATGGAAAACAAAGAGAACAAATTTGAGAAAACCCAAAGAATGCCTTTTTAAATGATATAAAAGAAGCTACGGGAAAATTTTTACTGAAGAGAGTCCATTTTGTGAGGATGATTTTCAATTATTTATTCAAAAAAGTTTTTTAGGCTTTTTGCAATGTCACGACTAGGGTTCGTGTTAATGCGAGGGGAGGCGAGAACCCGCAAGGGTTGTTAAAAGACTGGAAAAAATGCAGATTCAGGTGTATGGGGTTTATCCCCCCTTGTACAACATGTCCGACCTTTGGAAAAAGCGTTACTTTAGAATATAACTGGCCCATCATCTGAAAGGGAACAAAATGTTGGGCCCCGTGTTGATACCCCAAAGACACAATTCACCTTTAAGGAAACTTGCACAGGACGTAAAAAGCTGTTGATATTTCAGACAACCCATTTCTTTTTCCAAATACAGGAATTCCAAAATCAGTAAGTGGGTTTAATGCCCAAACAAATATTCCTTTCCTAGTAAGGGGTTTAGAAAAACCCCCGTTTTAATAGCTATAAATTCAGGCACCGAGCTTCGACATTTTTTGCCTTACTTGATGTCCCACAACACAGAGAGATGTCTTCTATCACATATGGGGCACAGTGAACAAATCAATCAAAACATTTTTCATGTCCACTTGCAATACGGAAATAACAGAATTGGTCATTTTTGGGTCAAAAATTTATAACTCACATCGTCACTGGGGGAAAGGGAAATTTTAACATTGAAACAAAAAAACCTGTAAATGAATAGAGACTCAATCAAATTTTTGGAACATCCCCTAGTAACAGCTGCAAATCAAAAGAAAAAATTTTTATGGAAAGCAGGATGCCAAAACACTTACTGTTCTTCAAAAAAAACTGAACCCAAGAGAATTCAAGCAAAAATCGGGGGAAAACATGTCAGGTCAAGAGGGGAAAAGAAGAGTCAGTCATATTTTAAAAACTTTTGTCGAAAGTTTCAGCCATTTCAAGGATCATACCTAGAAAGTCCCCGAAAAAAATTTTTGTTCTTTAAAAAACCACAGGGTTTTTTTCACAAAAAAAATCCCTGAAGGTACCTAAATTTGTTTGGGGAAGACAAAGATTTTAATGAAAAAAATAAATATAGAAGGGAAAGAGCGTTTCAATCGGGGTAATACAAATGAATTTATTTGTATACATTCATTGTATTGTTTAAAATGTTATTGACAATTTGGGGGGTTTTTCCCAAAACGTTTTTTTCTTTAAATGTACAATCGTTTATCATTCAATACCCTTTTTTATATATATGAACATTCATTTGCTCAGCTTTTAGAGAAAAATGCTTTGTAAACCAAACTGTCAACCGTCTGTTTAAAAAAGGATTTGTTCCGTATTTTTCTTCCTGAGTCAGTAATGCTTATTTTAGTTCAAAATCCCTATTTTGTAATTTTTGACTAATTTTTGGTAAAAAAGCCAGTGAGCCAATGATTTTATTATTTATCCATTTTTAATTTCTATTACTACACTACTATTGTTTTATTTTTATTACATTATTATTGGGTCCATAGACATAATCTCCATTTGTGTAGCTCTTTAAAATTTGAATTAGCCTCTACAAAATGATTTTCAACAATTTAAAAAATCCATTCGTTTTTTATACGCCCCGATTTTCTCCAAAAACCTTTCAAAGTATTGGAATTTTTCATAGGGTATATGTTTGCCCCGAATACTTTGAATTTCTAAGACAGTATTTAAACTTTCACTATTTTTTACAAAAATTAAATTTTTAATTTAAAAATAAAAAAAAAATCCACCTTTTTTGATTGGAAAAAGGGATTCAATAAGAAAATCAATGCTTTTTTGTTAAAGATGACAATGATTATTTCCCTTTTTTAATTTTTGAAATATTAAATTTAAACCCTTTAAAAACACTTCATCTGATTTTAAAAATTTTTTTTTTTCAACATCTTTTGTAACGGTTTAGGTTCAAGAAAAATAAGAAACCCATTTTAAGTGGTTTTTTGTCAAAGTAAAGAAGTAAGAATCCCTAATATTTTGAGGGCATTTTTCTAAAATACATTTTAAATATACTTTTCTTTAAAGACCATTTTGTTCATAAAGAAACATATATGCAAACGTCTACTTTTTAAACTGAACCACCTAATTTTTACCCCAAAACGCCCCCTCAATGATGACCCAGGTTTTGGGAGTTATGCATTTCTAACCCCTTTAATTTTTCATTTATTTTACAAATTTTTGCTTCTTGTGTATTGGGCCTATCAAAATTGAGGCAGTTGAATTCTTTCTTTATATTTCCCCTCTGAATTTTGATCTCATTGTGGAAACCCCCATAGCGGGGAGGGGGGTACACACTGTGTCTTTTTCCCCTTATAACTGTTTCCAAAATGCTTTCATCTTTGCTTTGGAATAATTACTTTTTTTTTCCTGGCCCCGCCGATCCTAGCTGGAGGAAGCAGTCAGATCATATTTATTGTTTTGGAATGATATTTTTTTTCCTTGTAAATTTCTTCGTTAGTATTTTTAAATATATTTGTTATTTTTTAAATGTATAATGAAGCTTTTAGTGTTTCCCTT
This sequence comes from Berghia stephanieae, assembly GCF_034508935.2. Lineage (NCBI taxonomy): Eukaryota > Metazoa > Mollusca > Gastropoda > Nudibranchia > Aeolidiidae > Berghia > Berghia stephanieae. Next base: position 8,933 of record NW_027622540.1, read on the forward strand.
TGTTGGGTTTTTTTTCTTGTGTCCGGATAAACTTATAGGTATCCAAACTAATCATTGGGATACCTCTTGGGAAACTACATCTGATCCCCATTTGTTCCCATTCCCCCCATGTCTACTTTCTCTTGGATGCCCTCAACTGTAATTCAAACTTTTAACTATCCAATTTTTTTTCCTTTTTTACTGGCGCTGAAATAACCAAAAAGGTTTTCAAGCGCCGTAAACCCTTAAAAACAAAACAAAAAACATTGTGGAAATGCATTTTAAAAGATTCAAATTGCTGGGACAAACCCAAATTTAGCAACATTTGGACTACCCTGTCATCTCAAATTGTTATGTTAGTAATATAATTAAAAGGCTGACTTTTATATGTTTTTATTCGATGGGGGGGGGGGGGGGGGGGGGGGGGGGGGGGGGGGGGGGGGGGGGGGGGGGGGGGGGGGGGGGGGGGGGGGGGGGGGGGGGGGGGGGGGGGGGGGGGGGGGGGGGGGGGGGGGGGGGGGGGGGGGGGGGGGGCTTCGGCAACATCGCCCCTCATCCCGGGCCAAAAAGCGTTTCCTTTTTTTAATTTTTTAAAAGTTGGGACTAGAGAATATCTAAAAAATCAATATGGCAGAATAAAAAGTCTTTCTACTAAACCCTAAATTTAATTTGGGCCCAAAGTAGCTTTATGTTTCGCAATTTTTTTAGATACCTAATGTAAAATTTCACATTCTTTTTTTTGATAATTTTAAATTGCAATCTTTGAGGACGCAAGAAAAGACACCTCTGTGCATTTAATTTCATTCTTTTTTTATCCCCTCACCCTTTAAACAAAAAATAATAATTATAAGAAAAAAAATCAGCAACGACAGCTTAAACGGCAAAAGTGCTAAGAATTATTTTTTTTTGCATTAAACTTTTATCAAAAGTTTTCACACTTTTTTCTTCACAGTTTTATCTTTTTAAAAAAAGCAATTAAGCAAATTTTTTTTTTCCAGAACAACATATTGGTTTGTTATCAATTGAGGGGTTTTTTCATAAAACTTTTCTACCTTTTATGTTGCACTGTACCATAGCAAACCATGCTTTTATTTTGGGGACCAAAGACTTAGTATACGGGGTGAAGTTTGTGATGGCTTTTGGGAAATGAAAAAAACCCCAATATGATTTGTTTGACTTTTCGTTTGTTCATTTTTCGTCAAATGAAAGTTTTTACACGAGCTTGAGTATCATAAAACCCACAAAAGACTCAACTGCAGCTGGGAGTACTTTTTTGGGCACAACAGAACAACGTTTTCAATTTAGTAACGTACCCAAAAAAACACAAAGACTGAAATGAGACTTTTCAATGACCTGCATCGCCACAAATATGGACGAACCCTTGCAAATCGGCGTCAGACGAACTTCTACCCAAACCAAAAACAAGCATTTGCAAGTTAAAGTGAATGAATGTTGATTGAAGCCGTCATTTTGTCCTCAAACGCTGTCCTACCATCCCAAATCCCCCTGGGGGGGGTTTCCCCACTTCCCATAATGGGGAGGGACGTACTCGTTGCTCTTCTATCCCCCATGCTGTTTTCCAACTTGTTTTCTTCTTTTTTCTCGGATGGGGTTACTTGGGTTTTGTCCCGACCTGGCTGGGGGGGAAAAGTCAAAGTAAGTTCGAGTTTTGGGAGATTAATTTTTCCCTTGTAAATCTCTTCTTTTTTGCCTTTATTTTTTTTTTTACAATTATTTTTGCTTTTTAAAAATTTGAGGTATCCCTCTTTGTGGACCTGTGCTTTGTCGAAAAAGAGACTTTAGGTGACTCAAAATAATACTTTGTATGGGGTCTTGGAATCTCTGTTTCCTATTTTTAAACAAAAACCCCCTTTGCCTTCTTTTTTTTTGGGGGCTCTAATTGTAGTTCCCAAAATTTTTTCATCCCCTTTTTTTCCTTTTTACTGGCCCCGATATACCTAATGGTTCAAGCGCCGAAAACCCTTAAAAAAAAAAACAAAACAACCAAGCCCCTTCAGGGTATCAACAACAACAAATAAATCCTCTGCCTGCCCTTCATCTCTGATCTTTAAACCGGGGCGTCAGTTTCTAAAGGGGGCGGGGGCTGCAAAAACAAGGCGACGGAGCAACTGGAATATTTTTTGCCGTTTTGAGTCCCAGGTTATTTGACGCCCCTTCTGAGGGGTGGGCCTTCCCCGGAGTTAGTAAATGCGTTCCCCGGGGCCCCTTCACTCTCGCACACTGGGATAACTTCGCACTAGCCATGAAGCTCTTTAAACTTAAGGACTTACTTTATTTAGACAATTTGGTGGTAGCTCACTTGAAAAGCACTCTTATAAACACATATATAAACATATACTGGGCTTCCCCCAAAAGGTTTTTAATGGTCCTCCCCAAAAACATTTTTTTCCCAAAGTTTCCCTTTAAAACTACAGAAAAACTTGAAAAAATAGGGGGACCGAGTAATTTTCTATATACCATTGGGATCATCAAGCACAAATTGGTTCAAAACAGTAGGGGTCAACATACCATTTGAACAAAGATTGAACATTTTTAAACAAAATTTGAACAAACAATGCTTGGGCCTCCAATTGGTGCATTTCACATGGTCACCTTAATAGTGGGTTGATACTTAATATATATAAATTAATTTTAAAATAATAAAATATATATATATTTTATATTATATATTTTATAATATATATTAAAATATATATATAAATTATAAATAAAAATATATATATATATATAATAAATATATTATAATTAAAAATATAATAAAGCATAAATGGATTTACTCACTTTTATGGCCAAAAAAATTTTCTGTGCTTCCCCTAGTCTTCATCGCATACTTTTTCCGTAGAATGATTATTCCATTTGGATAAAAATCAATGATACCCTTTTTCAAACCCCTTGGTGGTTTTTAAGATTTTTAATTATTTCTTTATTTATGTAATAGATTTGGGAATGAATTTATTATAAATACGAATCGAATGATGGCGCCATTTCCACAGCGAGCACTTGCAATGCCTTTGTCCATAGTGTAGAAATAAACAAAAATCGAGAAAACAAAGTGGCAAACCCCCATGTTTGTCTTGACGCTCACGTTCCAATTGTAAATAATAGAAAAAAAAACCTTTTTAAAAATTTTGGTGTTAGGTGGCAAAAGAAACCTATTCATTAAAAACTCGATCATGCATCAAATAATGTCTAGTTATGGATATTTTATGGAACAAAAGGTAAAATTTTTTAAAATTTACAAAAATTACGTCTATCTTTTTTTTAGACCCCGGCAAATTATTTCGCTGGTGTGAACAAAACGAGAAATTTTTGGAGCCTGTTTTTTATAAAAATTTAGCCTTATATTTTTTTTTGCCCCTGTTTGATTTTATGTTTTAAAAATATTTTCAATACTGAAAGTGTATTGGCCCCAAATCAAATACAAAATTTGGGGGGACCCATTTTGTTTCGTAAATT
>NW_027622541.1:0-12385 GCF_034508935.2 Berghia stephanieae
TGATAAAAAGAGGAGGGGATGTTACTTGTTTGTAGAAATTATGTCAGTTATAACAGATTGATATGGCATAAAACACACACCTATAAATATTAAAGCATTTTATCGATAAATTGAATGGAAAACCATGCAGTTGCCATCGGGGCAAATAGTTATGTTAGTTGATGTCTATATCAAATAAATGTTTTTGAAATTAAAAGAAGCTGATTACATTTTGAAAAAAAATATGATTGCACACTTTCATTAACAGCAAAGTGAAGAAAAGCATCAGTGAAGTTTGGAATTGGAGTTTATTGACTTCTGCTCTCTGCGTGAGGTCTTAGTGATTGAATGGTCTGTGTACTGTGCACATTTATTTTACTTGGTTGTAATTCTTTTTTTAAATAGCCTTACTCTATATTTGCCATAAATGACTGTTTTATTCTCTTCCCCCCCCCCCCCTCCTTGTGACACCAGAGGAAAAGTCGAAAAAACGGATACTACTTCGGAAGAAAGCGCAGAAAAAGATGAAAATGTTGTTCAGCCTTGCAGAGATGTGAATAGTAGTATGCCGGGCTTCGAGCTCATATCCGAGAATGAAAAGAAGGTATGTGCTTTTGTTTTCAGTTTTCTCCACCCACATTACACATTTTGTTTTAAGAACCCCTGCCAGAGGCTATATATATACCCCAAGAGCATGCTTTGTTATCATTTTTTTTTTTTTACGCAAAGCTTCTTCAGTTGTGACAGCACGGTCAAAACTATTAAGATTTGTTAAATAAGTTCACAACTCTTATGTTCTCAGTTCTGATTTATTTATAATACATTTTACAGTGAGTGAGTGACCTGTGGTTTTGATTTTTATGCACACAATGTTTTTATCATATCCATTAATATATAATTGTTTTTGAAATATTAAAAAGTTTTGATTTATGAAAAGTAAAATACATTTATTTGGTGAAAGGGTTTGAGTGTTAAAAGGAATTAATTAGAGGGCGGACATGGTCTTTGGTTCTTAAACAGGCTCTTGTTTGAATGGTAGGGCCTCTAGAGAACTGAATCTTATATTATTTAGCTTCTAAACAATTCTGGCTTAAAACCGATTTCTTCTTCTTTTTCTTCTTCTTCTTCTTCTTCTTCTTCTTCTTCTTCTTCTTCTTCTTCTTCTTCTTCTTCTTCTTCTTCTTCTTCTTCTTCTTCTTCTTCTTCTTCTTATTATTATTATTATTATTATTATTATTATTATTATATTATTTTATTATTATTATCATCATTATTACCACTATTTTAATTACTCTTTTCGCCTATTACAAGAGCTGTAACCTAACAATAATTGCCTATTTGGACAATAAAGATTATTATTATTATTATTTGAGATCAGAAACTTGAATGTTCACCTGTCATGTTCTAAGAGAGATGATTATTTTAAATTTTCTTCCTTAATTTTGATCAGCATTCTTAAATATGGTCACATATTCTCTAAAGATGACAATTCACTTGTTTTTTTTTTTTAATTTTATTTTCAAAATGTTTGTAAATATTTAAACCAGCAAAGTATTGTTTTATTAAATATTTTAATGTTATTAGTATTAGTCGGTTCCATTTTTCTTTCTTTTAAAAAAATAAAAAATATCTATAGATGTTAAAATGTAGAAGGTTAAAGAGATAAGATCATAAGAAGGAGCAATATCAAAGGGCAATACACAATGTAACATTCAGAAAAAGAGAGAATAAAGGCTCGAGGCTCTGCCTTAGAGTGATTGTGAGCCATAAAGATTACAGGTTCTAATGTATTTTATGTAATGATCTGGAGTGAAAGTTGGTGAAAGGGATAAGGGACGAATTGATCAATTTAATAGTCTAATAAAATGAATAAGGAAACAACAGTACATATTTCATGAAACGATGCTTTTTACCATTTTAACAGACTTAAAAAGAAAGATTAATATAGGACATATACTAATAGCAATTCAAAAGTAAAGCAAGTGACCCATCACCTCAGGTGATATTGTAGTCAGAACAATCTCATACAAGACCTATCTCGAAATTTTTGTTATCCATCACCTTTTGCTGGTTAGCAGGCAACCACAGTTACAATAGATCTGATCGATGTTAGGGAGGAAATATTGAGATATTTATCTCTCTTAGACCTATAATATCATTATTCAATGGAAATAAGGGAAATATATGTGTAGATCAGATGGGGAGATAGTAAGATTTCTCTCCCAACCAATCATCATTTTAAATGTATACAGCTTTTTGTTGATTTTTTTATGCCTGTTTCACTCTTGGAGTGGAAGTTATAAATTTTTTAAGATCTGTGTATTGGAGGAAGGGATGTGCCAAATGAAAATTAAAATATTTTCATTTTTCTTTTTTTTATTCATATATTCCAGCTGTGCAATTCAATGGGAATGACACCAGCAAATTACATTACAATAAAGACATGCATTGTCAAAGTGAGTAGTAGTATTTTATTTCTGAAAAATTAAAGCTATAATGATATAGAGCAGTCTTTTGCTTTGAAATCTAGGTTTAATTATTTATTTTTTTTGTTACCATTTGTATTAAGCTATTTACAAGTTTGTATTCTTTATAATATTTGATTGTTTGTTTGTTTTGCAGTCTTCATTAACTATTTTGATCAGCATCCATTCTGGTTTGGTTTTCATTCAATCTGTTATGTATACAGATTTAAGTGGAATATACAGATTTTATGTTTGTTGCTTGTAACAAATCTGTAGTCTTCTTGAATTTTAAATTATTGATTGAAATGACTATTCTATTCTTTCTTTTCTTTTTTAGGATTATCTTCAAAGGTGCAATGGCAAAGATGTTGGGAAATTCCGATACCCTGGTGGAATGGATAAAACCCATCGAAGGAAAATTATTGGATTCTTACAGGACAACCTTTGGATTGGTGCTTCATGAGAGTGTGTGCAGTGTGTTAGTGTGTGTCACTGATTGATGTGTGTGTCTAGTGTATGTGTGTATGTCACTGAGAGAGATTGAATTTTAAAAAAGTTTTGCAATAATTTTACGCAAGTCATGAAAGTTATGGTGTATAAGTTTGAATATCTTTTGGTTGTGATAGTTGTGTAAAGAAAGTTTGAAAGCATTAAAAAAATTGTCACTTGCAATATGATAGCTTTTTTGGAACATAAAACTTTGAACATTGACCAGTTTGCTTCAAGTATGAATGGTGGTTTTGATACGAGTGCATAGTGTGCATTTCTTGTGGTTCATCTCTCATCCCGCATCCTAATGAGTTGTGACGAATGCCATTCACCCTGACAAGGATCTCATCTTTCATCATTGTTTGTCTTGGTAACTCCTTGAGCTCTTTCATTGTTTGTCGGTATGGTGCATATTGCATCGGTATATTATCATTCTTTATGGCATTGAGCTTGACCATGTAAGCATTAAGTTTGGTAAGGTTGTTTTCTCTCTTATTTCTGCATCCTCCCCAGGTCAAATGGATATAGAGTTTATCCCAGTTTCTCTAACTCTATAACGAAAAACTAGACAAAATAACAATTCTTGCTTAATTTTGAATAGGATGTTAGTCTATTACAAAGTAACTTACACCGGGTATAATAGACCCAGCTACCCACTTACTGCTGGGTAGATTGTTGGATCAAAAAATAAAACACGACCATTCCCAAGACTGATACTGGTCCTCTAGCTTGTTAGGCTTGTACCCACCTTCTGAGCTGTCATGATCTCCTTACTCCAAAGCACTGATTGTATTGTATTGAATGGGCAATAGAGTGTGTGCCAATTCTCACTCGTTACAGGTAAAAATGAGTAACTACTATCTTTAGATTGGTCTGCAGATGCAGGAGGTATTTTGGGTCAAGTTCATGCTACATAGATCAATTCAGACATTTCCTTTCATCTTTAAGAAATTTATAAGTTATTATTTTTGTGTTCAATTGAAAGAGCTTTGGGACTTATCATAACAAATTGTTGGTTCATTTTCATTAAATTGTCATTGTCGTCGGACACTGCTTTGCATTTATCCTTTTATGTTCTTTTCTAATTATTTTTAGTGAAAAAATCAGAGGAAAAGCATAACGATTGTCATAAACAGTTTTTGCACTGTTTTGAAAAGACCTGCCACATCAATTTGAAAATAGAATTATACAAATGTTATTATATGCGAATTTATTTTTCTTTTGTTTCGTTTATTATTATTTTTTTTAAATTTTTAATTATTCTTTTAAATATTTTGGGACCAGTTTATGGGTGTAAAATTGAATTTGTTGTCAAGTCAAGTTGCAATGCATAGGTTAATTTAAAATTTGGGTATTTTGAAAATAAAATACTGATTTTTTGTTTGACGTCTATGGCAGGTCTTCCATATTAGGAAAGAATAATTTATATATCGGTTAGGTACCTTGTGTGGGATATTTTATGCAAATTTTTAATTTCCGGGAATATCAACATAAATTATCATTATGCAAATCTACTTGATTCAAAGGGGTTAAGCATGATGAGTTGAGTTAAATTTTTCTTCTTCTTCTTCTTCTTCTTCTTTTTTGTTTTTTTTTTTTAATTCCATAAACTCTCGGACGAAATAAACAGGGGTTTATTACTCCTCTTTCATTTTTCTGCAAGGCTGTAAGATGTGTGTATAAAATGTACAGATATATGCGTTTTGGAGCGTTTATATATTATTTATTTCAGTAGCTGTTTTTGGATAAGAATTCCCCATATTCTCTCCCAAAGAAAGATGTTTAATATCAAAATCTATTTCTCTTTTTTAAAGAAAGAAAGGAAAATGAATTTTTCTCTAAAGTTTTGTAAATTATTGATTGTTTGTTTTCGGATAAATGTTCAATCTATATATATATATATATATATATATATATATATATATATATATATATATATATATATATATATATATATATATATGAGCCAAGGTCAAAAGGTGCCAATTTTTTTTCTCAAAATAAAAGTGACATAATAGTCCATTCATGTTTCTATATGTGTAGCAAAAACCCCATACTTCATGAATCAAAGGCCCTTTAGATAACTTTAAGGTCTAACGCAGCATAATATCGTCAACAATACCTATAGGTTGCTGGTGTCACCTGTGACCAGTGACACCAAAATGAGACAAAAAAATCAATAACCAAATTATTTTTGTTGAGTATCAAACTTTATTTAGTAAGTTATAGACAAAAAGACACAATCAACAACAATCATAGTACAATAATAATACCAACTATTGGAGAAAATGTTGCTTTTTGGTGTCATCGGTCACAAGCAACATAGAATGTAAATATATTATTTCATAAAAATGTTTGTGCATTAACAACAACAACAATATTGCATATGCTTATTACCAGCAATGTTCAGAAACTTTTGGAATAAAATGTTGGGAAATAATGTGACCAAAGCATATCTTATTTAGCGACATTGTGTCACTTGTGACATTAGACCGATGACACCATTACTTATGTCACAAGCAACACCAAATTGCAATTTCGACAATAAATCATTAATTTCAGTCAAACCAGTGTAATAACCACAGTTAAATATGGAATTTAATAATATTTCAGAAACCAAAGACTTCAAAAATAGAAATATACATGGAAATTAGAGCATCTGAATGTGACTTGTGACATAAGACCAGTGACACCATTACTTATGTCACAAGCAACACCAAATCACACTTTCGTCCATAATATATCATTATTTTCAGTCAAAAAAGCACAATAACCTACTCTAAAATGAAATTCGATAATATTTTAAGAAACTAAATACTTTCAAATTGGAAATATGCTTAGATATTAGTAATACCATTGTTGCTATTACTTTGGTCAAAATCGGCACTAGAACGCAATTTTGCCTCAATAAATCAAGAATAGCAACTGAACACATGTAATATAGCCTGTTAAAATGTAATTCAATGACATTTCAAGCTTTGAAGAACATGAAAACAGAAATACATTAGAAACTTCAAACTTAAGTGTCACCTGTGACATTTTAACCAATGACACCAATGGTCACAAAAAGTACCAGAAGTCAAACAAACACTAGATAAATATCAGCCATGGTAATGAATTCATGTAACCATACCGTAACATCCGCCCTACTTCTCAAATCTGCTAGTTTGTAGTAATTTAGTGTGATAATAGTAAATCAAATCACATTTCTTGACAACCCTTCTATTTATCTGGATTCGTCAAAAGCTTGAGTTTTGTCTTTTTCTTGATTGATACAACCCTGAAACATAAAAAAATTAGAATTACAAGGAAATAATTAATTGTGTCAAAATCAGTCTTATGTGAGATGTCATAATATCATATTTGTAAATAGAATAACAGCTGAAAACATAATTTTTTGGTGGCACTTTGTAATATCCAATATCAAGTGTTGCTTGTGACAATGTAAAATAACGATGACACCAAAGTTCAACTTACCTTTTCTGCCTGGAGCCACGCTGGAAAGGCAAATGAAAGTGCTGCACTTCAAAGACTGGTAAGAAGGGTGGATCAAAATTGCGAATCGCCATTTAACGAAACAAACTTCCACGTGTTCGCGCATGTCGTGTTGCTTGTGACAAATGACACCAAAACAAATAAACCTCAATATCGGCAAAACGGTATACATTTACTCCAAGATTTGAATTCAGATAGTAAATCTATCCTTTTTTGTCTTAATAAAAGATTTTATAAACATAAAAAATGAGCTTTAAAGTTTCGTGTCGAGTCTTAGTATTGTGCTGTGTTTGATGACACCAAAGGTCACAAGCAACACCAACTTTTTAAGAACTCTATATGAAACTTAATCAGATATGTATATTACTGCAATTGCGTTTAAAAGTAAATTTTGACTTTATACTATTAGTCAAATATCAATCAAGGGGGGTAAACCATCACATTTAATTTCTACATGATTTCTAAAAAGGTGATGCGTTGACCTCGTTTTAAGCACATGCCAAACAGCATTCAAATTTGACTTTCAAGTTGTTTATTTCATATTCTGTTGAACAGAGTATGTTGAGCTATCTAATTTTATCTCTTCTTCATATTATCAATTGATTACAAGCATTAACCCAATGAAAACCGCCCATAATTAAGTAAAAATCAAATTTTCTTAACACTGGTATCAGGCGGGCACCTTTTGACCTTGGCTCATATATATATATATATATATATATATATATATATATATATATATATATATATATATATATATATATATATATATTTTTTTTTTTTTTTTTTTTTTTTTTAATTAAACAAAAATGTTTATTTATTTTTGTTTTGTTTTGGTGTGTGTTTATTTGTATTTGACTAAGATAATATTTTACATTAGGTGAACAGCTCTGTCAAACTTTTGTTCATGTAACGTTTACAGATACCTTGTAGAAATTAGTGAAATTCACATTGTCTTCCCCTATAACGAAAAGTCTCTGCTCTAACTGCTCATTTATATTAACACAAGATCAGTATTTCCCCCCCCCCCCCCCCCCACCCCACCTCCCTTTCCAAATTCATTTGAACTTTGTCATGGAATGTCTGATGAAAGTAGTCTATACTATTATTATAAATATGCTATTTATATTAAGGTTTCTTCTCTGCTGTATGGCGGCAGACTTTTATTTATTTATTTTTTTGTACCTCTTTGAGTGTATTGAGGTAATCGTTATGTTTATATTTATTTGTTGTTTTTTGGGGGTTTTTTAAATTTTTTATTTAGGATTAAAAAATAATTTTTGCTTAGAAATCCTTCGTCCATTATGATAATATGCTTTCATTCGCCATGTATTTATCACTGAAGATTTCATCAAAATATCATTGACCATTGACTTAGTCATTTTGTACAAAGCATTGAAAAAAGATTCCATCCTTATTTATTTGTTGATAATGTATGAACGGTTTGCCCCTTGAGGAAGAGTAATCTTTTTATATAAATACTTTCTGCAATTTATGTGCAAATGAAAATGCTTCTCTAATTCATATTTATATTTTTTACCTTGATTTTGTACGAAGAGAATTTAAAAGGATGTTTTGTTTGTTTTTGTTTTTTAGTTTTTTGCAAGAACAATTTTTTTTCTCATAAATTTTGGTACAGAGAGGTGTTGGTATATGTTTTGTAAATTGAAATTTTCTCCATTGTGATTATCATCATCATTTCCATATGAAGAGAGGGGAGAAAGAGTGGACTGCATGCTTGTAATTGCTTGATATTTCGTAATGAATGTTGAGAATATTACTGATGATTGAATGGGAATGATACTAAGTCACCCGTGATGTTAAATGTAAATAATAATAATACCATTTTATCTTGTATCAAAGTAATTTATTGTAAATTATTCAAAATGCAATCATTAAAATGATCTATGAACATGTGCATCTGGTTTTTCGTTGGTTTTCATTAAGCACAAATAATAACTGGCTTGAAATTGTGTCTGAATGGTGTCTTTTGACCTCCCTTGGTGGGCTGGGAAGTTACTGTTGCCGTCTTCTAACCCCCTATATTTCCTTTTCCAGGTTGCTTTCCTTCCGTCTTTGTTATGGAATGAGATTGCTTGGGTTTGTCCTGGACGTGGCCGCAATCCTTGGCTTAGGAAGTAATGGTACCACGTACTAGCTTTTGGTGCCTTGTAAATAGATATTGAGTAACGAATTTGCACCTGCCCTCACACATTTGTTCAAACTCTCTCTTGAAACGGGAGACATACCAATTGTTTGGAAGCACGCTCTTGTCCAACCCATCTACAAGAAAGGTGATAGAAGCAGGGCTCAAAACTACCGTCCAATTTCATTAACCTGCATTTGCTGCAAACTGAGCATATAGTGAGATCCTCAATAACTGAATATCTCGAAACTAACAGTATTTTTTGTGATGAACAGCACGGATTTAGGAAGCACCACTCATGTCAAACTCAACTTCTATCATTAACACATGATCTGTCAGCTGCTATTGATAAAGGTGGTCAAATTGATCTAGTACTACTGGACTTTGCCAAGGCCTTCGACAAGGTCCCTCACCATCGGTTAATCCAGAAATTGTATGACGTTGGTATCAGGAACAAAACCTTACAATGGATTGCAACTTTTCTGGACAATCGCACCCAACAAGTTCTTGTCGACGGCGAGACTTCCACTATCGGGATGGTGACATCGGGCGTACCTCAGGGCTCAGTCCTTGGGCCCGTCCTATTTTTAGTGTACATAAACGATCTTCCACGAGGTATAAGGTCAAAAGTGCGCCTCTTTGCTGACGACACAGCATTATATAATCAGATAAAAACAACAGACGACTGCAAAACACTAAATGACGATCTAGCTAAATTACAAGAATGGGAAACAATAAATCAAATGGAATTTAACCTATCAAAGTGCAATGTTCTAACCATCACAAATAAGAAAGCACCTATAACATTTGAATACCAACTTCATGGTCAAAACCTGGAACATGTCAAGACAGCAAAATACCTTGGCATTGAGTTTGCTAAAAACCTCAAATGGAATGACCACATATGTCACCTGGCTTCAAAGGCAAATCAAACAAGCGCTTACATCACCCGCAATTTAAAAAGATGCCCAATCACAACTCAAACCCTTGCTTTTAAAACTATTGTTAGACCAATTTTGGAGTATGGCAGCTCAACTTGGGACCCATATACAAAGAAAAATATCGACACCTTAGAAAACATCCAAAGAAAAACAGCAAGACGCATCACAAACACATTCGATCCTTTCTCAAGCGCGTCTGAAATATCACAACGGATTGGCCTTGAACCTCTGGAAAAGAGAAGAAAGATAGATAAACTTAAATTGTTCCACAAGATCTACTACGAAAATTCGTGCCTTAAACTTCCAAACGACATCAAAGATATCGGCACAAGAAATACGAGGGGACACACAGCAAGAGTAACCATCCCAACATCAAAAACAGACGCCCACATGTATTCGTTTTTCCCTTCCACTGCCCGACTATGGAATAGCCTCCCAGCTGAAGTGGCTGAAAACGGTTGCCAACATGCCTTCACGCGATTGCTGGAGTTCACAACGTGACTTTTTAATCTATGTGGTTTTAGTATTATGTGCAGAGTTTTAGCAAGTTTAAAAAGTAAAACACTACAAACTGTGGAGTGATCCTCGACAATATTGGAGGTTTCCACAAGACGAAGAAGAAGAAGAAGAAGAAGAAATCATCTACTGTCAGTGTTTATTTTGAATACATTTTGTAAAAATATTCCTCTCAGTGGGATCGTTGTGTTTTTGTCTGTATGATTGTATGTGTGACATTTGGGTGATCTCGAACCAAACACGCTTGATAGTATTGATAGTATTGTATGCTCTTGGAATCCACTTCTACTATTTGAATTAGCCCCCCCCCCCCCCCCCCCCCCCTTCGTCTTTTTCCTGGGTGTTATTACTTGCAAAGTCATCTCTCGTGTCTCCTTTACAGTACAGCCACCTCAGTCATGAGAATGAGGTGAGGTGAGGAGGCCTTTGACTAGTGCTTTGCTAAGACTAAGAGGGAAATATTATAGATAATAATAATAATAATAATAATAATAATAATAATAATCTTTATTGTCCAAATTAAAGGCAATTCATGTGAGGTAAACAATGCTCAGTTTGGTTCATGGTATGAACATCAACACATTTACAAATACAGACACAGCCATACACGAACATACACGCTTGCACATTGTTTCTACACATGTATACAAAAGAAATGAGCGTACATACAAACACATATACATACATACATACATACATGCAGACATACATGGGAGGAAGTCGGGGAAACATTGGGCCCCACTGTCTCTTGGACTGATTGCGTCTTTATGATGTGGGAACAGCTTTGCTATCCCTTCTATACCCCTATATCACTTTGTCTTACAGCGTCTTGTTCTGACATGTGATCATTTGGTTTCGTCTGGCTCCGACCTGGAGGTTTTTCCGAGAGGGAAGTTTTTTTGTTTGTTTTTGTTTTGAGCGAGGGAGAAAGATTTTTTTTTTTGTCCTTGTAAAATATATATCCATCATATACTACTTATGCCAATGTATTTTAGGACTATTTGAGTGTATCCCTTTGGAGGTAGGTCCTGGGGAAGTGTCACTGTAGGACTTTATTTTTATTTTGTTTCGGACTAGAGGCATGCCTATGATACCAGAATCTCTGGATTCGTCCGGTACATTTGACAAAACTAACAGTTGTCCCAGAAAATACGGAAGTTTACTTTTTGTCCCGGGAAAACAAATTATTGTGTTGTGAGGGAGAGGAAGGGGGGCATGGGTGCAAGAGTGCCGGCCGATTAGATGACCGAAAAAAACGTTTTTGCGATTTGGATTTGATTGATTTTTTTTTTTTTTGTAGATTATCTGTCTGGTCATAAGTAGACTTGCAGGCTTTTTGAGGTCGAGTTGCTTTCACCCATGAAGGGGGGTCAATGACTCGATGAATATAGTCCTACCCTGATAGTGGGGGTAGTAGCAGCAGCAGCAGCAGTGCCGTTGTAACTCGAAGTCAAATTTTGTCTGTTTTGTTTTCGTTTTGTCTAAGGTATCAGGTTTCTCATTAATCCTCAGACTCAATACATTAGTTTGCTATCTTTATTTGTTGGCTTCAAGTTCAGTTCAACGTCTTTATCTGCAAAAGACGAATTACTCATCACTGCAGATTTTATACAATTATGTGGTGACTTTCTTTATTATTCTGTTATTGAGTTGAAAGAAAAATGTTAAATAGTTGACTAAATTTGTTGTTGGTAATATCTAGGATTTCTGGTGGAAGAGTGTTCCATTCCTTGATGGTTCTTGGGAAGAAACTGTTTTTATATGTGTTGGAATTGTGAACTTACTGCTATGATCATTTCTTGTGAATGTACAGTTTGGTTTTGTGAAATATTTTGGTAGAGTTGCTGCTGTTTTGTAGGAATGTACTGTTTGGAAGTTGGAGGGGTTTTTTTTCCGCCTACTGTCCAGTGTTTTCCACTGCAACATTTCAGGGCTCAGTAAATTTTGCATCCTGGTTCGCGCAAGTAATTGTTGGTGACAAACCCTTTAACTGCCCACTTGTTCGATTTTCTTGGTGGCCCCTTTTTGAAAGGATCCTCCACCGTGCACGCGTATTCCAATAGGGTCTGACGAAGCATGTTGCCTTATCTTTCACCTTTGGAGGGCACTGGTACAGGTTCCGCCTCAGGGTACGATATGCTTTTGGGGACAATTTTCAAAGCGGTCCCAAATTTTAGTAATTTGTTTAGTTTGGGTTCCCAAGCAGGGTTTGTACGTATCAAATGACCGTTTTTGGTAGTCATTATTAATTTGCTGTTTTTTTGTTTATTTGTTTATTATTGGCATTTCAAAGCATTTCTCGGGGTGGGAAATTTATTGCCAGGTTTTTACCCATGAAGAAGGAGTCAAGATCA
>NW_027622542.1:0-5000 GCF_034508935.2 Berghia stephanieae
CCGGAGTTTTTTTTCTCTCTTTGTGAGTCATCGAAATAAATGACAACCTTGAAACTGCATCTTTTTAAATTTATGAATGGATTTTCAAAATTCAAAAATATTTTTTACTCATTGGAGACAGACCTTTGATTTAAACGTAGTATCCCCCCCCCCCAAAAAAAAAAATATAAATAAATAAAAAAAAATAAAAAACAATAAAAAATAAAAATAAAATAAATAAATTTTAAAAAAATAGAAAAAAAAAATCATGGGCATTGCTACACAATTACAAATCTTGGCCTGGTTTTATTGGATACGTCAAATGTGGTAGGTATGACTTTGCCTTCATGTTTTAGATAGGTATTATTTCATTTTGCTATGGTGAGTTTAGAATCGTCAGAATAAAATGTGCACAAAAATGTATTCAAAGTACAGCTGACTTGCAGTCTTTTTCATCAAATTCCCCCTTCTATTTATATTCACCCACTTTCTACATCTTTCTTCATCTTTAGGAAATCGAAAAAAATGATATAAGGTTATGGTTTGTTGAACGGTAGTATTTCTAATTCATTTCATAGCAGAACATCATTGAACGTTGACATTGCGCTTTTAAAAAATCTCAACACTAGACTGAAATCTCGATTTGGTGCTTTCAACTTTTAAACCAAGCTCAAGATCTAAGTCCATGTCCACATCCATTAATCAATGTAGTAAATTTCAATTGTTGAGTTTATCAATGTCATGACCACCAATCAGTTAATAGAGTCTATAAACAATCTAATAGTGTATACACAGAACAGCAATAAATTGATAAACAATACGAATCAACAGTAGAGAAGTAATCCAAATATAAAATGTTGTATTGGTTTTTAAGAACATGGTTAGTGAATATAAACAAGGTTAGCAGCTGCAGAAAGGATTGTTTTAATCTGGCACCATCAGTGACAACTAAAGGTGTTTAGAGATGGGCTAAAGAGAAAACGTGTGTTATTACCCCACGGGTACAAGCAAAAGTAGAAAATACAGACCGAGGACTCCATAAGACTTTATTTTGAAAATTATTTGACAGGTTTCTGTATGGAGAATGATCCAGTACTGACAATGCAACCATTCACATCCAATGTATCATGTCCTGTAAATAAAGTGGATTACATTGAAAGTGAAGTTACGCTTAACATGACTGGAGTAGATGGGAGTTTGTGGAAGCGAAGCATAAGCATAAAAGATTCAAATGGCCAGGATGTAAGTAGTTTTTCTTGTTGCTGTTGTTGTTGTTGTTGTTGTTGTTGTTGTTGTTGTTGTTCGTCTTCTTCTTCTTCTTCTTCTTCTTCTTCTTCTTCTTCTTCTTCTTCTTCTTCTTCTTCTTCTTCTTCTTCTTCTTCTTCTTCTTCTTCTTCTTCTTCTTCTTCTTCTTCTTCTTCTTCTTCTTCTTCTTCTTCTTCTTCTTCTTCTTCTTCTTCTTCTTCTTCTTCTTCTTCTTCTTCTTCTTCTTCTTCTTCTTCTTCTTCTTCTTCTTCTTCTTCTGTTTGATGATGAAATCCTAATAGCAAATCCAATGACCCTTCTATGAGATTAAGCTGAAAATTTGCGCAGCAAATGATGTCGCTTTCAAAAGCAACTGAAAGATGTTGTAACTAGTGACATAGTCATCATATACATAAAGTTGTAAAACAATTTGTTAACAACATGGACCTGAATCATACCTGGTCAGGGTGTTGGATGATGTTAACAATGACTTAAGTTACAGTGCAGACCTTAGGGCCGATACCTTGGAAATTCAAACCGTTCTCCTACCTGGTCGTCTACCAGTTGATCACCGGTGGCTTTCTTTATATGAATCAGCCATGAGGCCTTTCCTTACCAGCAATTTTCACAATTTTCCCCAAAATTTCACACCCACCCAACACAAAAAATATTTTCTTACTCAAACAGAAAAGCAACAAATACATTCTATTTCTATGCATAAAATTGATCAGAAAATTGAACTCTACAACACAGTGTCACGTTTTTATAGCTAAAATACAACATTTTTCTTTAAATTGTGCGATTTACAAAATAAATCTGAATGATAAAAGTGCTGGTTGGATCGTAACGAATATGACGACTTCCTTATGGTTGGTAAGGAAAGGGTTAAAGAGATTGTTAGTGCTCTTACAACATTTTTATTCATCCTAGCTCGTCACCGAAGACTAAAGTCTCTTTTATAAACGCATTGTTTCCCAACATGACTAGGCAGAATACATTTTAAAAAGGGCAAGACTTAATATTATCCTCAACAGGCTGAACTTGAAAGGCCTCACACTTCTTGGAGAAGCTCGTAAAGCCAGAATTGTGTGGAAGCTTTTTGATTTCATGCACATGATCATCATGGTTGTGGCATACTTTTACTGTTACACTTTGCCTGTTTTCAAATCAATTGTGATTGCTTTTGAAACAGCACTGCCACAAATCCACCAGTTGTACAACAGTGACAATGACAATGGTCTATAAAATGTTCAAAGTCCTAATCTATTTCTACTATTTTTTGTTTTGTTTATTTGATACAAGAGACAGGAGTTCCTATGAATCTTACATTATTTGATTATCTGTTTTACTCATCCACAGATGATACAAGCTAATTTTGGTTCTGACATAATTTGTGGATCCATAGAAAATAATTTTTTTCCATTGTTATGAAAAAGATGGAGACTTGTACTACTTCAAATATCGCCTCGATTCACAAGCCACATACAGTGGAAATTCCTTTTCGGCAGTCATTTTGAGTCACACGTTTCGTCCCATATGGAGTAACTGGCAGATCTATCCAGTCACGAAAGGTATGTCCGACTATACTGAATATCATTTAAAAAAAATTATTTTTACCTAATTCCTAATACTTGCATTTTTCTATTTAATCTATTTATATAATCAAAATTGCTGTCAGTATATGTTATTTTACTCCGAAAAAGTTTTAACAAAATAAATGACAATAAATAATTTTATCAAAGGTATATAATGCATCCTAATAGCATAAGATCCCTTTTTTCTTCAGTATTCATTCATTCATTCATTCATACATCATACTTTTTTCTATTAAAATGTTTTTTAAATCAGACATTAGGTTAAATATTGTTGTTTTACCAAAATATCCTTTTTTTAAAAACCAAAAACACAAATTCTATTTTGAAGGTGATAAATCATTTAGATAAGGATATGAATCACATATTTAGTTTTATATTGATACATATTCTTTATCTGGCTGTCATATTTTATAATATCCGATTATCTATCTTAATTCTCCAGCGCCAGACAGCACAAGCCTTGATGTTTTCCTTCCATTTCTTCTGGGCGTTGGCTCTCTGCTAAGAGTGCCATCCAATTTCACTCCTGTCCTTTTCCATATTAATAATAATAATAATAATAATAATAATAATAATAATAATAATAATAATAATAATAATAATAATAATAATATAATAATAATAATAATAATAATAATAATAATAAATAATAATAATAATAATAATAATAATAATAATAATAATAATAATAATAATAATAATAATAATAATAATAATAATAATAATAATAATAATAATAATAATAATCCTTCACATGTTTATTTTGATTATTTCAAAGGTAATTACAACTCTTGTAGAGAAGACCTAAATGCCGTGAATTGGGATACTCTTGAAGGCTACGGTGTGAATGAAGCGTGGTTGTTTTTTAAAAACAAACTAAAATGTATAGAATCTAAACACATTCCATTAAGATGTAACTAAAATCTAGTTCTAATAAACCATTGTGGTTGACAAAAAACGTTAAACGTACAATTAATAAGAAACATAAATTGTATAAGAAATTCAAAAAGTATCCTACAACAGATAATTTTCATAATTATGTCAAGGTTAGAAATAATACCAAATACACGATTCAAAATGCTGTGAAAACGTATGAATGTACATTGGCACACGAATGTAAGAGTAGTCCGAAAGGCTTTTGGAGATACGTAAACAGAAAGTTGAAAAGAAAACCAGGTGTTAGTGTTTTACTGAAAGATGATGGTACCAAGGTTACTTCGGATATAGATATAGCTAATGTTTTAAATAATTATTTTTCATCTGTGTTTGTTCAAGAAGACACTACAAATATACCAACGTTCAATGTTACAAATCAATTAAACGTCCCCGATTTTTATATTACACAAGAAGACATACTTGCAAAATTGTTGAATTTAGACGTGACTAAAAGCATGGGACCGATTCCCTTCATCCCCGTTTACTGAAAGAAGTGGCCTTTGAAATATCACAGCCGCTATCAACAATATATAATAAGTCTCTTGACTCTGGTACCTTACCCATTGAATGGAAACAAGCCAATGTTACTGCCATTCATAAAAAGGGAAGCAAACTAAATGCTGCAAACTATAGACCCATCAGCTTAACATGCATACTCTGTAAGGTTATGGAGTCTATCTTGAAAGACCGAATAATGGACTTTCTTGAAAGTCATACGATGCTAAACGATAACCAGCATGGTTTTAGATCAAAGAGATCATGCATTACTCAACTTTTACAGGTGAAGGAGGATTTTACCAAGTTAATTGATCGTGATCAATGCATTGATGTTGTTTATCTTGATTTCCGCAAGGCTTTTGATTCTGTACCTCATGAGAGATTATTCATTAAACTAAAAACAGATGGATTTAAAGGGAATATCTTTAACTGGATTAAAGACTTTCTTAATAATCGAATACAAAGGGTCATTGTCAATGGTGTGGGGTCGGATTTTAAGATTGTAATCAGCGGTGTACCCCAAGGAAGCGTATTGGGGCCACTTTTATTTCTTTTATATATAAATGATTTACCATGTGGCATAAATTCACCCTGCAAACTGTTTGCAGACGATACAAAGATCTATAGTACAACTGAACATCATAACATTCTACAAAATGATATATTTTCACTTTTCAAATGGTCTACAACATGGCATTTGGATTTTAATGTTTCGAAATGTAAAGTATTACATATAGGAAAAAATAA
>NW_027622542.1:10000-12371 GCF_034508935.2 Berghia stephanieae
CATTTTATTCCAGACTTTTTTTTATCTCCCACAATTCTTATTTATTGGAAATGAGTAAATGAATGTATAGAGTTTGGTAATTGCAAACATTGAAATGCACACACTTAACGTCAGTGAGGAAAGAGCAATCTAGAATAATATTATTAATATCTCTTCCAAAACATTCCTCCAATCTTTTAATCTTCCATTGTATTTGTTGAATTTCGATAAACTAATGTGTATCTATCTCTGTCAAATTATGTTTTCTCCCTTTAAAAAAAAATGTAAATGCCTATTTTTAACGTTTCTCTCCCCTCCACTTCCAGTGAACCGAACTGCACAGGGTAAATCAAAGGCCTCACTTACCATCTCTCTTTGCGCGTTCTACTACCAAATTATACCAATAATGTTATTTCACCTCTTTTAAATTATTAATTATGAAACATTACTGTTAAACCACTACAAGTACAATGCAATTTTTTTTACATTTTGAAATAAAAGTTTGAGGTTTATTTTCTGTTTGGTTCTACTCAATCCAATCACATCTTATAATTTGGGTTAAAACAGTTTTACTTTAAGACTTTTATTTTATATTCTTGGCACAAAACTATCTTACACTGACAATACGATATTCAAAATTTTAAAGCAGAGGATGTTGACTCAATAAAATTACTCTTCTGTTGTGTGGAATCTGAATATGCAATTGGTAGACATTCCTTCAAGGAATAAAGATACACCGCTTGACAAACGTCTGGTTTCGACAGGAATCCATCCAGTTGTTCACATTCGAAAAATATTGAAAAAAAATTGAGCTTTTCTTTAGCGCAACATCCACTGAGATGACAGGCATATATTCAACAATTGAAGGCATGTTGGTTTCATTTTCATTTTGGGGGTTTGGAGTTGTTGATGAAAGCCAACCTTTCCAGCCAGGGAAACGTTCTCCGTCTGAATTCAACTTCATCCTACAGAACACCCACAGAAAATTATCTTGGTGCAGCTGTCTTTCTTGAATGTTTTCTACTGTTGTTGTGGAAACAGTCAGAGAAGGTTCTGCTCTTCCAGTTGCAAAGCAAGGCTGAATTTGGATGGGTTTGAAAGTTGCTGACCTTTTCTTTGTTTTTCCAGTCGTGACATTTTGTTGCTCTATTTTTCTTTCCAAGTTTCCTTCTTTTATTTCTTGGATCATGATGCCATGAGTAGAGTGTGTGGTGCCAAACCCATCAGTGGTCTCCTCTGTGAGATCGAAATTATCCCAGCAAAAGTGGGTGATTTTTGGATGTTCCAATGCGGCAGAAGGAAGATTTGTGGAGCATTTAACAACACTGTCGCACATTGCAGTCTCCAGTTCCAAAAGAGTAGAGTGGGATGCGCAATGTCCAAAGCGGTGAAGGATGTTTATAATCTGAAAACTTCCAGTCAAATGCCTCACAGTCATCCCCAGAAGTAAATGTTTAGGCATTTCCCATTGTCCACAAGTGACATTATATCAAACATCTTGGGCCATGGAACGTACAAGTCTTTCAGACCTACTACTCATATGTCCTGCAACTTGCTTGGATAGGAGTGTAGTAAAAAATTTGATCAGAGCAGAAGGAAGTTGGTCTTGAGCAGATAGCAAATACTCTGATGTGGGGGGGGGGGGCAAAGCATTTGTGAATCATCTTTGAAAGAATCCAGAATCAAATGTCTCAAGGTTACAGCAGCTTCTTGCAGTTTTCTTTCCTCTGATGAGGCACTCTGAAATGCAGCTTCAATTGCACAGCCTTTGGGGACTTCATTATTATAAAGCAAATGGCTATCAAAGATTTAAAAAACCTATATAGCTTTGTAAAATATTTTATGATATGAGGCAAAAAATGAGAAATGACAATAAAATTCCACTATTTATTGCATTTGAAGCAATTTTAGGGTGATAAAACAATCATTTTATGCAGAAAAATGAGTTTCACGAAAAATTGCACCCGATGAAAATTTCAAGGGCCATAACTCCTGTAAATGATACTTGAAAAAACTGTAACACCCGGATTAATTTGTTATAGTCCCTGAAGCATGCCTGAATTGTGCTAGTGCAAAATCCCTCTTGTTTATTCATCCTGAAGGGAAACAAGTACACTGTTTAAAAGATTTTTTTTCAAATTATAGAGAAAATGGCTATCAAAGATTTAAAAACGCTATATGGCTTTGTAAAATATTTTATGATATGAGGCAAAAAATGAGAAATTACAATAAAATTCCATTATTGATTGTATGTGAAACAATTTTAAGGTGATAAACAACCATTTTATGCACAAAAAACGATTTGACAAAAAAATTGCACCCAATGACCTTCAAAACTCCGAAATGACACTTAAAAAACGAACACCCGATTAATACTCAAGATATATTTCTG
>NW_027622543.1:0-12375 GCF_034508935.2 Berghia stephanieae
CTTTAAAAATAAAATAGGGCCCAACCCAAAAAAAAAAATTTCTTTTGTTATGTCTTATGACCAGGAAAAAAGTCAAAAAACGATTTAAATCGAAAAAAAGAAAATATCGAGCAGACCCCTCCCTTTTGTGTTCACCATAAGGACCACGGAGACTGGGAGGAGAAAGTAGGATAGCAGCTATATAAACACTGAGACAGAGGAAAGAGAGGGAGAGAGGGGGGGAGAGAGGGGAGAAGGGGAGAGAGAGAGAGAGAGAGGGGAGAGAGGGGGAGGGGGGGAGATGAAAAACCACACACCAATACACACACAGAAAAGGGGAGAGAGAGAGAGAGAGAGGGGGAAAAGTAGAGATGAGGGGAGAGAGAGAGAGAGTAGGATAGACAGATATAACGAGTATATTTTCAAGAGTCAATTGTACATGTATGTGGTTTTGTGTGTAGTGTATCTACTCTACATGAATGCGAGGGGGGTACTTGTATATGCCACTATACTATAATAATTTAAATTGTATTTTATATTGGCACCAATGTGAACCGAAATAAATGTCCATTTCTTTGGACATAAAGTTCCATTTTTACTATTATTATTATTATTTTATGTACTTTTGTGCGGCTATGTGGTCTAGTGGTATGAGCCTCATGACACACGCAAATGGACCGTGATCGTTCCCGGATGCAGTCGGGATTTTTTTCTGCCCCCCCCCCCCCCCTCCCATTCTTCTTCCCCCACTCAATCCACTCAGCATCTGGGTCTTTTAGATCTGGCGGAAAGTACTTTGGGGATGACTATACAAATAATAACAAAAAATTGCTCCTGTCCTTTCATGCTATAGCATCCAGGATAGACTCCGTCCGTCGTTTTTTTTTCTGACCCCCCCCCCCCCCCCCCCCCCCTCTTCCCCCACTCAATCCACTCAGCATCTGGGTCTTTTAGATCTGGCGGAAGTATTTGGGATGACTTACAAATAATAACAAACAATTGCTCCTGTCCATTCACGCTATAGATAGTATGCGCTTGGCTAAGATGCTCATAACATTACCATCCGGAAGTATAACGGACCAACACACAAAACTGTGTTACCCATGAACGGTTTATAGTCAGGTTAATACAGTTCAGTGAGCATTACTCAGAAACGCGGATGACAAAAAAAAAATAACAACACCTGAATGACGTCATCTTCGAACATCTATAGCATCCAGGATAGACTCCGCCGGGCCTCATGGACCAGAATGCTCTAAAGGACTATTTTTTTCAAACACCAGAATAATTAATTTCTGAGTACGTGAGAGTTGAATTTCGTGATGTTTCTCGTCGACGACGGTCGTAATAAAAATAAATAAGATAATTTCCCTTTATTCATCCCTAGGGGAAATTTGTCTTTGAATCTATCCTGGAATAACCCCGGGGTTAGCCGTAATGCAGCGCCACAAACGAGCTGGGCGAGGTGACTTGCTCATGGCCACACAGATCAGCGGGTATCTAAACTCAGTACATTTCGGGTGCGAAGTAAAGACCGTTTACCTCGCTGTCCCAAAAACGGCCCGGGTGCGTGTGAACTATCCTTTAGTCGACAAATGGCTAGATATCGACTTGGCATGAATGACACTAAAACCTCTTTTGTTGTCTAAAAAAACATACCGGGAACACATGTGGACAAAAATTTTGGGGAAAAAAAAAGGGGGGGGGGGCGGGGGGGGGGGGGCGTTAAAAGGGAGGAAACTTTTTTTTGTTTTAAATTTTTTAAAAAATGAAAACAATGCTTGCTTTGATTTCTTCAAACTGTGATATAAAATTTTCTTTTTTTTCTGTAACGCTTGTTCGGTTTTAGTTTTTTTATTTTTTTAATTTTTTCACACATTTTATAAAAATATATAAATATTTTTATATATATAATAAAATATATATATATATATATTTTATATATATATATATATATGTTTTTTGAAAAAAAAAAACAACAAAAAAAAAAAAACAACAGCTATAAACAACTTTTTCCTGTTTTTAATTTCACGTTTAAAAAAAACCGGTTCACCCGATTTTCCTTTTGCCTGACTAGAAAAGCTAAAAAGAACTACGTTTTGGCCCAATAAAAATCCAGACCACTGACTGGTCAGTGAACTTGGAATCGAATTTTTCAAAAAACACTGTCCCGGTTTCCATTGATTTTCAAATCGAAGGCAATAAAATTGTTTAGGCCATTGTGGGGGCGTGGTGCTCTTTTCCTCAATGGGCCCTTTTAATTTTTTCTTTTATTTACAAACCCCCAAAAGCACTTTTTTATTTTGGGGCTCTTTTCCATTTTTAACAAACCCCTTTTTCTTTTTTTCCTGTACCTGCCCCCCTCCCCCCCCCCCCCCCCCCCCTTTTCCCCCCCACCTCCCCCCCCTTTCTTTTTTAAAAAGGAATTTTTAAATTAATTTTCCCTTTTTATTATTATTATTATTAATTTTTTAATTTTTATTATTATAGTAATTTTTAGTAGTAGTAGTAGTATAGTAGAAGTAGTAAATAGTAGTATTTTTTGTTGTTTTTTGTTGTTGTTGTTGTTGTTTTTATTATTATTATTATTATTTATTATTATTATTATTCCCATTATCATCATCCCCTCCACATCACATCATCATCACATCAACCAAACATCATCAACATCATTATCAACAACCCAAAATTATTAATATTTTACTATTTTTATTATTTACAACATCATCATCAAACATCCCTCACATCAACTTTATCATCATCCCTCATCATCATCATCATTTTTTATTATTATTATTTTTATTTTCATTTTTTTTTATTTTTTTGTTTTTTTTACTATTTTAACTGTTTTTTTTTATTAAAAATTATCATTATCATTATCAACATCACATCATCATTTTACCGAGTAAAGATTCACCCTTTTTTTTTCTTTTTTTTATTAACAGAGAAAGTCAAAAAATCAAAATTTTTTTTGTTGTTTCTTTAAAACACCTAATTCTTTTGTAAGACATCAATTTGGGAACAGCAACCCTCAAAATAGTACAATCCTAGCCGAATATTCTACTTATTCACACTTAAGTCGACTTGAATAAAAGAATTAAAGTGCCCGACTTTTCAACGGCACAATAACAAAAACCCCCCCAAAAAAACAACAACAACACAACAAACAACCAAAAACAACAACACCAAAAACAAACATCTAAACACCCTCAGTAGAATCAATCGCATCAAAATAAACAAACATAACCTCAAGTCGACCAACACCTCCCAAATTTTTCCCAAATCCAAAAAACAACAACAAAAAAAAAAAAAAAAAAAAAATACCAAATCAAAACCACCCAAAAAACACCTCCAAAACACAAAATTTATAAACAAGCTACTTAACCCCAAAAAAAAAAAACCCCCAAAACTAACGCCTCCAAAAACCCAAAAATTAACAACATCTCCAAAATGATACAACCAAATATTACAATTTTGCACCCAAAACGATAAAAAAATAATGCCAAAACTAAAAACCACTTCACCAAAAAAAAACGTCACCATTTCCCTTTAAGATTATAACATCGACACAACCTTGAACAAAAAAGTAAGAAAAATACAAAACCCAACCCCCCCCCCCTTTCCCCCCCCCCCCCCAAACCCCCAAAAAAAAAAAAAAACAAAAAACAAAAAACAAAAAAATAAACAAAAAACATACAAGACAAAAACAAAAAAAGATAGCAAATAAGAACCCAAAAAAAAAAAAAAAACTTTAAATAATATACAAACAAAGACAAAAATTAAAAAAAACAAAACAAAGACAAACCAAACAAAGAATAAAACCCACCAGAAAGAAAAAAAAAAATTTAAAAAAAAAAAAAAAACAAAACAAAAACATCACTATTAAAAAACAAACTTACCAAACAACACTATAAAACAAAAATCTAAAAAAACAACATCAAGTCTAAAACGCACACCACCACCTTTTAAAATTAAAAAATACAAAATACACAACAGCAGTAAACAACAAAAAAACAACCCAAAAACAACAAGAACAACCAAAAACAACAAGAACAACAACAACAACAACCCTGTCCTCCTTTCCTCTTTTTTTCATCCCCCCCAAAAATTTTCTCCCCAATCGTTCACTGACTAACAAAAGGGCAATCTAATTTTGTTCATATACATTCAAATTCCCAAACCCTTCCCTTTTTTACAACCACGACGGAAAATCGTCCTTTTTTGTAAACTGTACTAAAATTAAGGATTTACACGATCATTTGGGTTTCATTTAAGAAACCCTTACTTGAACATATGGATTTTTCAAAAAGGGACAGTGAATAAGTTTTATGGCAAGAAAAACAAATGCAGAATCAAAAAGAAATTATTGGTATCTAGATTTTAAAACCAGAATAAAAAAACGGAATGAACGCCCTTTTTTTATTCCCATTTTGATCTTGATAAAACGAAAATATGAGTCTTATTTTTCAAACGTTAAAAGGGGTTCTCGTTTTTTACAAGACGCAATTTATACAAATTTTTCATGTTTGCCCTCTCTCTCCTCTCTCCTCTCTTTTATAATATAATATATAAAATAAATATAAATTATTAAAATATTATATAAATATATAAATTTATATTAATATATAAAATGCACACATATACACAACTTTTTTTAAATATTCCAATTTTACCTCACCTCTCACCCCTTTGGGTTTCTTTTTCAATATCCCCATTTTTTTGCATCTATTCACTCCCGCCCTCTTCGCTCCTTCCATTCCTCAAAATTTCCACCTTAGACTACAAATCCTTCGCATTTTCTATGATAAAAAGGGCAACCCAACAAACCAATCTCGTTATATCCGGGGTAAAAACCGTCCAATAGAAAACAGAATTTACCGTTAGTTATTGTTAATTTTACGAGTTTACCTCCTTTCATCAACCTTTTACCGTAAATAATTTGGTACGCCCTTGATTGGTGGGGAATACAAATAGATTTTAACACATTTTTTTCGACTCGAGTGAAATATTAACTCACTAATGGGAATCTAAATCAATAAAAGAAATATGTCCTCACATTACTTATCTATTATAAATAAAATTTGTTTTTTTTTTCCCCCCAAAGAGACTGTAATTGCTAAATAAAACTACTCGGACTTTTAAAGCCCAAAATTTCCCTTTCTATTTTTGGGTGGAAAAAAAGTAAACCATTAATTCACTTTGGGAAAAAATTGAATACCCAGATAAGGATTAACCAAAAAAATGCAATGTAAAAAAAATTAAAATTGGGGGTTTATAAGTACCGCGTTTTTGATTGCTATTAAAGGCAACCCTTTCAACCTTTTTTATCAAGAACTTATTCATAAAAAAGCCACCGATTTGACATACTAAGCAAAGAGTTACCTCCCTTTTCAACCTTTCCTCCCCCCCTCAAATTTCCTCCCCCTCCTCATCCCTTCCTCCACTCTTTCCTCTCCGATTCTTCTCTCAATGTTTCGTCTATTTCTTTTGGTTTTTTTTCTCTGCATTTGTCGTATCTTTTACTTCTCTTCTTCTTCTTCTTCCCTCTTCTTTTTTTCTTCTTTCTTCTTCTTCTTTCTTTTTCTTCTTCTTCTTCTTTTCTTTTCTCTTCTTTTTCTTCTTTTCTTCCTTTTTTTTTCCCCCCCTTTTTTTTCCTTCCCTTTTTTTTCTTTTTCCTTTTTTTTTTTTCTTTTTTTCTCTTCTTTTTTCTTCCTTCTCTTCTTTCTTTTTCTTCTTCTTTTTCCCTTCTTCCTTTTTCTTTTCTTCTTTCCTTCTTTTCCCTTTTTTTTTTTTTTTTCCACCCCAAATTTTCAAATTCTTCCCCCACCGACTATTCATGCATCACATCTAAAAGGACTGAAAATAACATCAACCCCATCAGGATGAATGTTGGAAAAAACCAAAAAATTTAAAACTAAAACGTCAAGTGGTTTTAGAAATTCGTTTCTGGTTTCCTTTTAAAACATTGCAATAAAAAAAATTTTTTAACGCTCCCAGGGGGAAAAGATTAAACGAAAGTAGCGTCCTTATTGGGCTCACCCACAGAAGGGAAAGTCTTTGGTTTTTTCGCCTGCGCTCTCTCGCCTCCTTTTGGGAAAATGTCCTAAGCCGCTTTCCACCGGAAGTGAGGACAGAGACCATGCGCACAACCAACATATTTTTTTCAATAACTTTTCCCCCCGGGGACTCCCAAACAAGGGGCCTACTCTTCCCTAATCTCATTCCCATTTTGGTGAATTGCATACTTTTTAGTACAAAACTTGATCAATTTTTACAGTGAATAACAAAATGACTTGAAAAGGAAGTGAACAGGTCAAGTGTTTTTACAGAAAAAATTTTCATCTGTCGGGGTATTGGTCAGTCGTAAACACTAGCTTTTTGATCGAAGGTCTTGGGTTGACCTCGCTCGACGCACATTGCGTCCTTTAAAGGCTCTTTTTCTCCATTCCTCCACCGTACTCATTTAAAATATACCTGGGCCCTTAAGCAGCGCCCCCTCTGCGAAAAAAAGTAAATCCCAACAGTTTCTTCTCGTTTTACATTTTTCTGTTGCGTTGGTCAGGGCCCTTTGTAAAGCGCCTGTCACTTCTAGTGGGTATTTCTAATATAAAAAAAAACTCAAAATTTTAAAATTCCTCGTCGTTGGTAGTTCGTTTTTTTTGTTGGGCCCATGCTACTGTTTTGTTGTTTTGGTTGTGGGGGCGGTTTGGGGGGGCGATGGTTGGGTGATCCCTTAAAAAACGCTGAGTCAACAAAACCACATTGTTGTTTTGCAAAATGAGGCAATAGGGGGAATATATTCCCCAAAGGGAAAAAACGGGGAAATGCCAGAGACAGGCTCGAACCCAGGGCCCTTCCCTTCACAGGCAACTTTTACCACAAGGGGCCCCCCCGCCCCCAAATTTAACTCTTTTTACTTCCCAAATGAGGTTTAAACCCTTTAATCCTAAGATTTTTGCTACTGTTCAAAATTGGGGGAAAAACGTATTAAAAATGCAGTACAAGTTTTATTCAGCCCCCCTTAAACAAACCAAAAAAAAATTAATTTTAAATTTTTTGTTACTACGCCTTTTTATTTGCTCAAAAAAGAATAAATGGGCATGGGGTAATCAACGGAATCGTCCTATTTTATGGTGAAACTTGGGAACGCATACAGGCTTATAAGGAGGAAAAAATTTTTCGTAAACATGCTGCTAATCTACTCAGATAAAATATTGGATGAAAAAAAAATTTGAAAAAGATGGAAAAGAACACACGAAACCATGGGAAAGGAAATAGAAGAAGACAGGGAGGGGGAGGGACACACGCTTAGAAAGAAGTTTCCCAAATAACAAAGAAAGTTTTGGGCTGGAACCCTGGGGGCAAAAGAAAAAAGGGGGAAGCCACGAAAAAAGGAAAGAATTAAAAGAAAGTATACAGAAAAGTGTAAGCCCCGGGAATGAATAAAAAAAAATTTAGGGGGGAAAAGAAGGATGAAACTGTTTGCTGGGGCCTAAACCCTCCCCGGAAAAAAAGGAAAAGAGAGTGGGGGGCGGGGGTAGAATTAACCTGGTAAACTAGGGAAAAAGTCGATGTTAGGTTGAGTAGTTAACGGATTAAAGACCAAATGGCTATCATTTACCCGTTAACTACCACCCTAAAAGACGCGTATTGCTCAGCAATGCGAGTCCCACCACTGTCCAAGCCATAACATTTTTAACTCGCACCTTTCATTTCCCCCCAAAAAGACGCGAATACAAAAAGGGGACGATCACAAAAGAAAAAAGGGAAAAATGGATTGCCGTAAGTAAAACCCAAATGACCCCTCACCCGATAAAAATTTAATAACTATTCGGATTTTTTTTTTGTGTGTTTTTTATTTTTTTATTTTTTTAAATTTTTTTTTTTTTTTTTTGGTTTTCCCCCTTTTATTTTTTATGTAAATTTTGGGGCCCTGTCAGCTATGAGTTTACGAAGTCTACGCCCCGCGCTACAAAATTTTTACAAGGAAAGGAATCGCGTGAACAAAGCATAAAATTATTTTCAAAGTTGAACTACTAGGTCGACTACATCCCCCTTTTTTTTTTTCTCTCCCCCCCCCCCCCCCCCCCCCCCCCCCGCTCTCTCTCTCTCTCTCTCCCCCTCCCCTTTTTCTCTCTCTCTCACTCTTCCTCCTTCTCTCCTCCTCTCTCCCTCTCTCTCTCGGGAATACAAGGCATTGCGGAAGGATTGTTAAAATTCTGAAAAAATTGACCTTTCTATAACCGTTTAAGGGCGAGACTAAATTTCTCAAAGATAATGATTTCTTTTAACTACTTTTTATTATAATATTATTTTGTTTTACTTTACTGTAGATCAAACCTTTTTCCCCAAGAAAGGGTAAATGAAATTGGGGTGCGACCGTTGAAGCAAATTTCGAATTTTTGACGCCCCTTTAGTGAAAAAAGGAAAATTAATGTATATATTTTAAAAACGTAACACGCCTCAATGGGTTTAAAAAATCCATTTTGAGATACCAAAGGGTGAAGTGTTGTCGTCCAGATTAAATAACGAAACATGTTTAGTTTGGTTTTTCAAAATCTTCAAATCATCCCCTAATTGTTTTTTTTAAATCGTATCAGGATAAATATCATGATTAATATGAATCTTTTCGAACCCAACCCCCCCCCCCCTCCCCTGTCGGAATTGTCTGGGGATACATCGCTTTGGGATGGGTCCGGCCCGACCCGCTGGGTTCATATTTAGTCCTGGAAACGGCTTTTTAAAACTCTATTCTTAAACCCAAACTCATTGTAAAACGACACCTCCCGAAATGGGTTTGTCTCTGCGTTAGTGGGCTCAAGTAAAAAAGTGATCTCTTTGGTTGAACTATTGAAAACAACTCACTTTTTGTTTTTTGTGTGGCCAAAACTGTCTTTTGACGTCATTTTTAATCAGGCCCCGGCAAAAGTTAAAAGGTAAAGCCGTAGCCATCGTTAACTTATAGCCTGACAAAAGAACCAACTTGGTAAGTTTGACCTTTTCTGGGTTTTTGCACCGTCAAGTAATTTTTTTAGTTGCTCAAGGAAACAATGATCCCATTGGCTGACCTATAATTTAAAAACCACGATTTGGACCAAAACTTTTTTTTTGACGTCGTTTTTTTTGGGTCAGTGTGGGGTTTAAAGTGAACGACCGGGGCAAATTTTACGAGGGATTCGAAAACAAGACGAAATATACGGGCCTTTTATTTTGGGGATCCAGTTATCATTTATCCAGTCACTTTTAGGGCTGAATCGGGTATAAACGATTACTCAATTCAAATGACCCCTAACGTAATAAAAAATAAAAACAGGATACTCAAATTCTGCCCGGGGATTGGGCCGTCTAATCTATTGAAATTATTTGACGTGACTTTTTCTGCCATGGGAAAAAAAAAAGCCGTTTTATCAATCAAGGGCAACTAAAACGAGACTAATTACAATATAAAAAAACCCAACAGTAGCTAAAAGCCCCCGGTCAAAAGCAATAACCAACGTTTAGGAGGGCGGGAGTCTACTTGTGTCCACAAAGTAGGGGCCATAAGGTAATTTGATACTTATGTGAAAAGGGAAAATTTTTTACATCCTCTTTAAAAAATTGTTCTTTATTTTACAGTTTACTGAGAAAACCCCCCCCCCCCCCCCCCTTTTCCCTTCCCCATCCTCTTCTTTTCTCTCCTCTTTCCCCCTCTTCACTCCTCTCTCTCTCTCCCCCTCTCCCCCTCTGGGAGGGGGGGTTTTTCCCGAAATCTATAATCAAAGAACATTTTATAATAATATATAATAAAAAATATATATAATATATTATATTAATTTTAAAAATATAATTCTGTTTTAAAAACAACAAACTCAGCGATATACTAAAAAAAGGGGAACGAAAGCATTTCCGCACCAATTTATAAAAAGATCCAAGCCCTAAATCGACAAAGAAACTTTTTTTTTTATCAACCCGTGGGAATTTAAAAGAATTTTTGAAGAACAAGACATTTGCAGAAAAGGAGTGAACAGAGATTTTTTTATTTATAAACAGCAAAAAATGAAGTGCAACAGGTAATGAGCCCATTGTATAGAGCTCGCCCCATCGTGGGCTGGGGTTCGGTTCCCCACGCAGCAAAAAAATTTACATATTTTCCTATACAGCTCTTCTCACTTTTTTTTTTTTATTAATAAACTCATGGGAATAAAAGATGGAAAACAATTTTTGTATTGATCATATTTTTGAAATTATAACAAAATTTTAAAAAAAAAAGAAAACTTAGCATTTTTAAGCGAAAAATTCCCTAAAAAAGACCCGAACGCTTTACAATTCCGGCCACGGCAACACTTAACATTTTGAATGGACCTAACGCCTTTTTTAGGCGAATTAAAAATTTTTAAAATTTTTTTTTTTGGGACAAAGACAACCATTAAGGGCCCCGGACTCATTTTAACCTGATAAGGTGAGAAAAGTAATAAAACCCTTCTCCAGACTAAACATGCCCGGCGAGGCTCGAACCCAACCTTCCGATCCGAAAGCGAGTGCATACCACAAGACCACGTACCGCACGTTTTAAAAAGTTTTGTTAGGTCTAATTTATTTTTTTTTTAAATCAAGTGAGGCCCGACAGACATGTACAATTTGTGTGTTTTTTTCCAAAAAAAAAAAGTATTTCAATTGCTTTTCTAACTGGATTTAATTAATATCTAGTTTTAAAGATCTAGACAGGAGGGGAAGGGGGGGGGGGGGGGGGGGGGGCTGAACGGAGGGGGGGACAGAGATAAAAAAAGGTTTATTTCGTTTGTCAATGGGGTTATGTCTCTTTTTAAGAAACTCGTCCCTTTGCTCGAGTCTTTTTCACCACTTTTGAACTATGGAAAAGGCCTTTACCCCCCAAATTTACTCCCCGTACTCAAATGTAAAAATTACCGGGTCATAACACCTTGGCCTGTCTTAAAAATGGAAAATCCCACAGCTTCATGTCTCGTCCCACATGTTTAAAAATTTTTCCCCTTGGGTTTGGACTCGTTTAAAACCTGAGCACATTTAAAAAAATTCGCTATTTAATTTTGTTTTTTTTTTTTTTTATTAATTTTAAGTTACGTCAGGAAAACGATATCGGGGTTTTAAAAACAACCAATCGCACAATCTCTTCACATTTCTGTTTCAATTTTTAAATTGAAAAAAGGAAATGGCGAAAAAAGTGTTTTGTAAAAAAAAAAATTTTTTTAAAAGCAAAAAAAAAAATAAAAAAACCCCAAAAAAGCCAACAAAAAAAAACAAATAAAACCCCAAACAAACCCGGGGCGACCTTTATAAAATAAAATAATAAAAATAATAATAAAATTTTAAAAATAATAATAATAATAATAAAATTTAAAAAAATAAAAAAATAAATAAAAATAAAAATATAAAATAAAAAAAAAATAAAATAAGATGTTAATTGATGATGAGATTATAAAATATATATGATATAATTAAAAAATAAGAAATTAAATTTTTTATATATAAAATAATAATAAAAAAATAATAAAATAATAATAAAAAAAAATAATATAAAATAAAAAAAAATAAATAATAAATAATAAAAAAACAGCAAGAAACAATAACATATCGAAAATCCGAACTAAAGCGCATGCCAAAGGGGGGTCGACTCCCCAAAAATTTTTACCCCTGAACTGAGGCAAACCAGAAATGTTTTATCTTCTTTCACGTATATTTATTTATTATTTATTTAAAACATTTTTTAAACTAATCATTTTTTCATTTTTTTAAAATTTTACACGACATCTAAAAACACCACCACATGAATTGAAAAGGACCCCTGTTTTATAATCGGTTTAAATCTTGTAATTTCTTTTGGCCATCAAGAAGACATCGCATGTCAAATTTTCCCCCAACAACCTTTTTAAAATTAAAAGAAAAAAAATGAGTTATTCCTGATTTTTTCGAAAAAAAAGAAAAATCAACCCCACTATACTAACCACTAACCACCGCAAAACTAAATTTTTTGTGGGGTCAAAGCCTTTTGATTAAAAGGGGCGATGCACTTCACAATCGCAATCACAACAAAGCTAAATACCCCCGAGCAAAGAGCGAAATCGAGTAACGGAGAGGAATAATTTTTTAACACCTCGCCGAAGGACATAAAAAAAAAGCATACAGATTCCCCCTTTGCTTTTAAAACCAACTTTTTCCCTTTAAGGCATGACTGTGATTGCGCTTACGCTTGAACCGTTGGGGACGAGGATAAATTGAATTTTCGATATCGTTTTTTACGCCAATCAATATTTGGTAGGAATCCCCCCCCCCCCCCCCCTTCCCCCTTTCCCCCTAAAATAAAAAGCTTAGCAATATAGAAGAAAACCAATCTCCTGCTTGATCACAGAATTGTGCATCAGGTATAAACCTTTTTATACA
>NW_027622544.1:0-2500 GCF_034508935.2 Berghia stephanieae
AAAGACCGGGTTTCGCCCTAAATCTCCCCACTTTTTTTTTTTCGGTTAAGATTTTGGGAAACCCTCTCTATCTTTTCAAGCCTCAAAAATTAACGTTTTAAAAATTTTTGGAAAAAGGGGGAAATTTTGGGGTCCCCCTTAATTTTAAATTCAAAAGGTAATTTTGTTTTTTTAAAAATTGAATCGGGGGCTTTATGCCTTAAAACTGAAATTTTTTTTTTTATCATGTGATGGGGCCCAAAAGGGCCCCGCAAGTAGGCCAAATTTAGTTTTTGGGGGGGATTATTTTAGTTTTGAAAACTGTATATTGTTTTTAAAGCTCTACTCAATTTTTGGGTTTTTTTGGGTTTGTTTCCCCTGGGGGGTTTTTTCCAAGGGAAACCCAAAACTGTTGTGAAAAAAAACCAATAAAAACAATTGAGTTTTTAAATTACGCTTTTTCCCCACTACACGGGTCAAAGCGCTTTAAAGGGGCCCGGCCAACAGCAACATTTAAATTGGGGGGGGAAATACGCCTTTTAGCGTATTACATTTTTTTTCACAGAGACAGCGCGGTAAACGGCCAGGTACCTTTTAAACAAATAGTAGGGTTGAAAAATTGAGTAAAAGACTTCTCAAGGGGACTTAACAGCCCGACGGGGCTCAAACCCCAGGACCTTCCGATAGGTAAGCAAAGTCCATTAAAATACCAAACCCGCACAACAATTTGGGGCCTTTTAAAATCCGGAGGCCCTGGGGTTCAATCCCTAAAAGGGGTAGATTTTTTTTTTGTGGGATTTTTTTTTTTCTTGCTTTTTTCTTTCGGGTTGTTGTCGCGGGTTTCATACCCCAAATCTTGCTCCAGGGGAAAAAAGAACAACAGTAAATAAAAAATGCTAATAATCACGCGAAATTTAAAAAAAAACAGTAAAAAAAAGATCCACAAATTGTTCAAGGGGACACCCAAAATTCGTCTTTGTCAAACCGGGATGTCGGGCTTTTCCAAATCTCGTCAGGGGCCGTGCATTTCCGGAACGACCCCAAAATAAGGGAAATTTTCCCGATGAAATTTTCCATGACTTAAAACAAATACCTGAGGGAAACCCCCCCCCCCCCCCCCCACACACAAAAAACCTTTCCCAAAACCCACTTTGGCGAGACTGTCTCTCGGTTTTTGAAAATTTCCCTTTGCTTTCCAAACGGGTTTTGGGGGAAATGGGGCCCCCCCCCCCCCCCCAACACACCACCTACATAAACCCGTGGCAGACATTTTTCGTTTTTTTGTAAATTTTTTTTTCCCCCCCCGGACTGATTTTTGGGGTAAATGAGGCAGACCCCCCCCCCCAAAAAAACCCCAACCTACTAAACCCATGTGTGCGAGACTGTCTCTCGTCTTTGTAAACTTCTTTTGAAACCCAGGATGAGTTTTGGGAAAAAATAAAAGACCCCCCCCCCCCCCATCCCCAAAAAGTTTTTTTCTTTTTTCTCTTTAATAATGAAATACAAATTTTCCTTTGGGTTTTGGATTTATTGAAAGGGTCAAGGTTATTACTATGGATTTTATCTAGATCCCATCAAAAATAGTTACTTTTAAAAAAAACCCTTTTCTGCTGATTGGATCGATGGGGGGAAAATTCCCCAAAATTGGCCCATTTTCCCCACCAAAACCACAAATTTCCATCAAGACCCTACTTTTTTTTTGGGGGCCCCCCTTCACAGGAAAATTTCCCCTTAAATTTTTCTTTTTATTTTAAGTTAGGAAAGCTCCTAAAAAAATCTTTTGCCTACAGAGACAGCCCACAGCATATTTTTTGTTAAATGAAGTAAACCCCGTAAAAAATTTTTAAAAAACAAACCCTTTTTAAAGGGCCATAAAAACATCAGTGTTGAGTTATCTTTTTATTCCCCTATTCTCATTTGTTTCTTTTTAAATTTTTTAAAAATGACAGAAAAAATCGACATCGGCTAATATAAAAACTTTTTACCACGGTCCGAAGATGTCGATATATCCGTTATTTGACTGTAAATATATAAATATATATATTACAACAAAGCAACCAGAAATTTTATGCGCACCCCAGAGGTCGTGATTCGTAGAGACGCTGCCCCCCAACGTGTCAAGAGCACAAGCCAGATGGATGATATATAAATTTTACTAATTTAGCACCCGGGAAAAAATTTTTAGACAAGACCCGTAAAGATGAAGACACAACCCCCCCCCCCCCAAAAAAAGAAAAAAGAAATAATTAAAACAACAATCACAAAACGGAAAAATAAAAAAAACGTCAGAATATTTTAAATCTTTTTTTTTTGGCAGGACCACACCCAAAACAAACATGTCACAATCCCAGTCAGGAATTGAATGATGTTTCACCGTTTTCCGCTCCATTTTGCATCTGAAAATTGGAAGAAATAAAAAAAAGTCAAGCTAAAAAAAACTTTTCGAGATCATTAGAATAACTATGGGAACTATTATAAAAAAAAAAATCGTTTGACCTTAAGAGTTCTCCAGAAAAAAATT
>NW_027622544.1:7500-12361 GCF_034508935.2 Berghia stephanieae
CTCATTTTTTAAAAATTGATTGACATGTTCAACCCGTGTACAACCATATTCCTGAGTTGTGTTATATTTACGGAAGTTGAGCTAACCATTCTCTCTCTCTCTCTCTCTCTCTCTCTCTCTATATATATATATATATATATATATATATATATATATATATATATATATATATTATATATATATTATTTATATATATATATATATATATATTATATATTTATATATTTATATATATATTAAACCTGAGTTCCATAAGAGAATGTGAATAAAGATTATTTCCTAAAGACTAAACCCCTTTAATTGTTATAAAACCTTTGTAAGTCACATTCTATTCAATGAAATTAACATGTTCATACATACAACAGTATTGTGATTGGTATTGAGAATTGCCTATTGGGGAATGTATAGATAGTGGTATCGTTGTTATTAAGCGTAAAATAAATGAAACAATATAATTGATTGATACTTACAAACTGTTAGTCACACATGGATGGGAGAAAGAAATATCAAAGATTAGACCTTTAAGTAAATAAAGTTAAAGTATTTTTTTGTTTTGTGTCAATTGTTTCAAAACACAAAAATTTGATCTCTTCAATAACGAAATATACACTAAACGTGCTCAAAGCCCTATACAAGGATTCCCCAGTCATAAGGTTAAGGGAGCACGTAGGACGAGACATGACGCCAGTTAGGGGATATTATATTTTTCGGACACAGACAAATCATTTATCGCCAAATACTCATTTTAAACCTGAGTTTGATGAGAGAATGTGAGTAAAGATTCTTTCCCAAAGACTCAACTCTGTGCTGATCGAGGGTCGATCAGTGTTGTTATTGGTAGTAATGATGGCAATAGTGTCGATATAGGTATTATGGATGGCAACACTGTTATTATTGGTTTCGAGGGAAACAAAAAATTGATAAAGATAATAAATATAACATATTGCTATTGTTATTGAGTATTAAATTCTAGGGTATCTGTAGATAGTATTGTCGGTGCCATTAAGCAAAAAATTAATAAAAGATTATAATTAATTGATACTTACTCCCTGTTAGTAACGCATGGATAGGAGAAAGAAAGAAACAAAAGATTAGACCTTTCGGTAAAAATAGTTAAAGTATTTTCATACATATCATTTGCATAACAGACACATGAAGTGGATCTTTTTAATAGGGCAATATAATTTAAACGTGCTCAAAGGGCTTTACAGGTTGTCTCCTGTCATCAGGTTCACTTAAATGTAAAACGAGACATGACGCAATATTTTCAGACATAGACAATGTTGTTAACAGCCATTTTAAACCTAAGTTCGGTGACAGAATGTGAGTAAAGAGTCTTTCCCTAGAACTCAACTATGCGCTGCACGAGGGTCGAACCAAGACCTTCCGATCCGAAAACGACTGTTATAACACAAGACCACATGGCCGCACAGAAGTTTATTTATATGTAAAAAACCCGATATGTTTCTCATTCTTTTAAAATTGATTGACACGTGCAACCCGTGTACTTCCATACTCCTGAGTTCTGTATATTTACGGAAGTTGAGCTAACCATTCCCTCTCTCTCTCTCTCTTTCTCTCTCTCTCTCTCTCTTCTTCTCTATATAATATATATATATATATATATATATATATTATATATATATATATATTATATATTATATATATATATAATATAT
The DNA here is from genome assembly GCF_034508935.2 of Berghia stephanieae. Taxonomy (NCBI): domain Eukaryota; kingdom Metazoa; phylum Mollusca; class Gastropoda; order Nudibranchia; family Aeolidiidae; genus Berghia; species Berghia stephanieae. The sequence continues at coordinate 9,180 of NW_027622544.1, forward strand.
ATATATATATATATATATATTATATATAGTTATCTCCCCTCTAAACCAACACGTAACGGATAACAATATTGGTATTGATGAAGGGAAACGTGTTGATATTAATGATAACAGGGATGATATTGGTATTGATGACGGTAAGCGTGTTGATATTGATGACAACAGGGAAGATATTGATATTAAAGATGGCAACATAATTTACATTGATATTTATGTCTGTAATATTGATTATGTTGAGGTTGATGGAGGCAAAAGTGTTGATATTTGTATTGATGAAGTTAACAATGTTGATATTGGTATTGATAGTGCCAAGTCTTGATGCTGCTCTTGATAGTGGAAAAGGTTTTGATATTGGTTTTGATTATGGAAAATGTTAATGGTTTCGATTGAAACAAAATATTTGATCTACATAATACATACAACAGTATTGGGATTGGTAGTGAGAATTGACTATTGGGGAATGTATAGATAGTTGTATTGTTGTTATTAAGCGTAAAATAAATGAAACAATATAATTGATTAATACTTACACACTGTTAGTCACACATGGATGGGAGAAATAAATAACAAAGATTAGACCTTTAAGTAAATATAGTTAAAGCATATTTTTTTATATCAATTGTTTCAATACACAAAAACTTGATCTTTTCAATTACGAAATATACACTAAACGACTTTTGGGGTAACTAGAGATAGTAGTATCGTTGTTATTAAGCGTAAAATAAATGAAACAATATAATTGATTAATACTTACAGGCTGTTAGTCACACATGGATGGTAGAAAGAAATAACAAAGATTAGACCTTGAAGTAAATATTTAAAAAATAAATTTTGTATCAATTGTTTCAAAACACAAAATCTTGATCTTTTCAATAACGAAATATACCCTAACGTGCTCAAAGCGGTATACAAGGTTTCCCCAGTTATAAGGTTAAGCGAACACGTAGGACAAGACATGACGCCAGTTGGGGGATATCATATTTTTCAGACATAGACAAATCTTTTAACGGCCTGAGTTCGATGAGAGATTGTGAGTAAAATTTATTTCCCCTGTGCTGATTGAGGGTCGTTCCCAGGACCGTCCGATCCGAAAGTTAGTGGCATATCACAAGGCAATAAAGACGCACAAACCATATGATTTTTACGTTTAATTGTTAAAAAACCTTTGTAATTCACATTCTATTCAATTCAATTAACATGTTCATCCCATCTTCCCCTAAATTCCTTAGGTTTGTCCACTTACGTCTCTCTTTCTCTCTCTCTCTCTCTCTCTCTCTCTCTCTCTCTCTCTCTATATATATATATATATATATATATATATATATATATATATATATATATATATATATATATATATATATATGAGCCAAGGTCAAAAGGTGCCCGCCTGATACCAGTGTTAAGAAAATTTGATTTTTACTTAATTATGGGCTGTTTTCATTGGGTTAATGCTTGTAATCAATTGATAATATGAAGAAGAGATAAAATTAGATAGCTCAACATACTCTGTTCAACAGAATATGAAATAAACAACTTGAAAATCAAATTTGAATGCTGTCTGGCATGTGCTTAAAACGAGGTCAACGCATCACCTTTTTAGAAATCATGTAGAAATTAAATGTGATGTTTTAGCTCACGTGATTTAAATTTGACTAATAGTATGAAGTCAAAATTTACTTTTAAACGCAATTGCAATATATTACATATCTGATTAAGTTTCATATAGAGTTCTTAAAAAGTTGGTGTTGCTTGTGACCTTTGGTGTCATCAAACACAGCACAATACTAAGACTCGACACGAAACTTTAAAGCTCATTTTTAATGTTTATAAAATCTTTTATTATGAGAAAAAAGGATAGATTTACTATCTGAATTCAAATCTTGGAGTAAATGTATACCGTTTTGCCGATATTGAGGTTTATTGGTTTTGGTGTCATTTGTCACAAGCAACACGGCATGCGTGAACACGTGGAAGTTTGTTTCGTTAAATGGCGATTCGCAATTTTGATCCACCCTTCTTACCAGTCTTTGAAGTGCAGCACTTTCATTTGCATTTCCAGCGTGGCTCCAGGCAGAAAAGGTAAGTTGAACTTTGGTGTCATCGCTATTTTACATTGTCACAAGCAACACTTGATATTGGATATTACAAAGTGCCACCAAAAAATTATGTTTTCAGCTGTTATTCTATTTACAAATATGATATTATGACATCTTACATAAGACTGATTTTGACACAATTAATTATTTCCTTGTAATTCTATTTTTTTCTGTTTCAGGGTTGTATCAATCAAGAAAAAGACAAAACTCATGCTTTTGACGAATCCAGATAAAAGAAGGGTTGTCAAGAAATTTGATTTGATTTACTATTAACACACTAAATTACTACAAACTAGCAGATTTGAGCAGTAGGGCGGATGTTACGGTATGGTTACATGAATTCATTACCATGGCTGATATTTATCTAGTATTTGTTTGACTTCTGGTACTTTTTGTGACCATTGGTGTCATTGGTTAAAATGTCACAGGTGACACTTAAGTTTGAAGTTTCTAATGTATTTCTGTTTTCATGTTCTTCAAAGCTTGAAATGTCATTGAATTACATTTTAACAGGCTATATTACATGTGTTCAGTTGCTATTCTTGATTTATTGAGGCAAAATTGCGTTCTAGTGCCGATTTTGACCAAAGTAATAGCAACAATGGTATTACTAATATCTAAGCATATTTCCAATTTGCAAGTATTTAGTCTCTTAAAATATTATCGAATTTCATTTTAGAGTAGGTTATTGTGCTTTTTTGACTGAAAATAATGATGTATTATGGACAAAAGTGTGATTTGGTGTTGCTTGTGACATAAGTAATGGTGTCACCGGTCTTATGTCACAAGTCACATTCAGATGCTCTAATTTTGATATGCTTTGGTACATTATTTCCCAACATTTTTTTCCAAAAATTTTGAACATTGCTGGTTTAAAAAGATAAGCAATTTTGTTGTTGTTTTTAATGAAAAAACCCTTTTTAGAAATAAAAATTTGAAATTTTATGTTGCTTGTGACCGATGACACCAAAAAAAAAAAACATTTTCTCCCAAAAGTTGGTATTATTATTTTACTTGATTGTTGTTGATTGTGTATTTTTGTCTATTAATTAAATAAATAAAGTTTGATACTCAACAAAAATCATTTGG
>NW_027622545.1:0-12371 GCF_034508935.2 Berghia stephanieae
GTGTAGATCGTTACAGTCCATCCATGAGCGGAGTTGTCTTCCTGCCTCGTTGCAGTCTCGGTAGCCCCATTCGTGATGGTGGCTATTAGAGTCTCCCAGACAGATGGAAGGATGGCTGACCACCGTTATCTGTGGTGTAGTCCAAGTCGCTCTAGGTGGTTTGTAAATATTATGCAAACACAGTCCACCTACTTCCACGGAAATTCGGTTCACCCCATTGCCGTCCGTTACGCTCTCTACTCTCTATGACACTTACCTTCGTTGGCTCTTTAGCGTAAACGCTAACCCCTCCTTTGAGCCTCGAAGTGTCCTCGCGTTGGACCACCGTATAGCCTGGGATCTGGAAGATTGTGCGCCTGAATAAAGGTGGGTCTCCTGAAACAGGAGAATGTCTACGCTATGAGCGGCCAGTAGCTTTGACAAAAGCTCATTTTTTTGTCATACTCTTGACTCTCGATGTTCAAGGACAATATATTATGCGTCAGGTCGCTATCCCCGACATCGCATTTTCTGTTCGGCAGGCCGCAAACCGAAGGTGTGGAGGGACGCTTGCTTTCTTTCGAACGTACCGACGACCCTGGCGACACGAACGTGGTATTATTTGGCTAGGCGGCAGACCGCTTCGCCATTGACTGTGCTGTATTGGAAACATCATATCAAGTAGTGTGGCGCTCGGGATAGCGGCTGCTATTCGGGCACCGGGTTGGATCAAATTTAGTCACATACCGGGGCGAGCAGCTCATGTGGCTCGATACCCGGGATGGTCTCGTGACGATCAACAGGGATTTACACCTTTGCCCTCCCGTGGGGCTCAAGCCCCCTCACCAGCTGCAAGGTAAAGATCCACGAGGGGGGTCACTCATGGCTAAACTCCGCCCAGAAACGATTTCATAGGTCCGACCATAACCATGTTTCAAACTGTTGTTATCGTGAGTTTTCTGATCGAAGAACGATTGGCTATTGAGCATTTCATGCCAGGGCTGTTTTTGTTTTTAAGGGTTTTGCGGCGCTTGCAACACATTAAAGTCATATCAGCGCCAGTAAAAAGGAAGAAAATGGGATAGTAAAAAGATCTAGAATTACAATTAAACCACTCAAGAAAAGATAAGACAAAGGGGAATTGGTTCAAATAGGAAACATGTAATTTCCAAGAGCACACTATCAAAGTACTTAGTTTAAGATCACCTAAAGGTCTCACCCAGACACCAGCACATGATCCCACTAATGTTGTTTTTAAACGTTTTACAGCGCTACTTGCAACACATTAAGGTCATATCAGCGCCAGTAAAAATGAAGGAAATGGGATAGTAAAAAGTTGTAGAATTACAATTAAATCACCCAAGAAAAGGTAAGACGAAGGGGAATTGGTTCAAATAGGAAACAGGTGTAGATTCCAAGAGCACACTATCAAAGTACTTAGTTTGAGATCACCTAAAAGTCTCATCCAGACACAAGCACAGGTCCCCACTTAGAGGAATACACTCAAATGTTTACCAAATATATATAATATATGTAAACAAAACATAATACAGTGCATAACAGAGAATTGATTTACAAGGGGAAAAAATATAATCTTCCAAAACTAACTATACAGCCAGGGCCAGGACAAAAACAAGTAATCTCATTCCAAGACAAAGACAGAAATCAAGTTGGAAAACAGATATAGGGGGATAGAAAACGCAGTAAGTATGTATCTCCCTGCCCACTATGGGAGGTCAGGAACCCCGCCCAGGATGCCAGGACTAACTGAAGACTTAATGTCAATCCAGATCAAGGAAAGACTAGAGCAACATGGAAAGTGAAAACAGGCATGGAGAAGAGAAGACCCAGCAAGTGACCTCTCTATCCACCATGGGAGAACACTTTAGCACCAGCAAAATGGAAGAGGGAAGGAAAGGATGGGTTTATTTCAGTTCAAAGAAACATAAAAAAGGATCCAGTCAAATGGATGCAAAAAAAATATCAATATAAATAAATAAATGTACAACACACAAGCAAAAGTTCAAATGTATTTTATTCATCAAATATTGTACATTAAAAAGTGAAACATGAAAAAAGAAGGTTGAACAGGCAAAAGGACATACAAAAGCTTCTCACGAACTATTTTTTGTTTGTTTTTAAGGGTTTGCAACACATTAAGGTCATATCAGCGCAGGTGAAAAGAAAGAGAATGTAAGAGTAAAAAGTTCTAAAATTACAATTAAAGCACCCGAGAAAAGGTAAGACAAATGGGAATTGGTTCAAATAGAAAACAGATGTAGATTCCAAGAGCACACTATCAAAGTACTAAGTTTGAGATCACCAAAAGTCTCATCCATACACAAACACAGGTCCCCAATATTAGGAATGCACTCAAATGTTTACAAATTATTAGACGTAAATAAAACATAATACAGTGTATAACAGAGAGATGGGTTACAAGACAAAAGACACATCATCTCCCAAAACTAACTATACATTTGACTGTTTCCCTCCCAGCCAGGATCAGAACAACACCAATTAAGCTCATCCAAAAACAAAAGCATGTTGGAAAACAGATATAGGGGGATAGAGGACACAGTAAGTACCTCCCTGCCCAATATGGATACTTGGCAGGTAGGCTAAAATTAGAAATGTAAAATTCCCAATTAAACACCATTGTTTGTTTTTGTTTTTAAGGGTTTTATGGCGCTTGCAACAAATTAAGGTCATATCAGCACCAGTAAAAAAGAAAGAAAATGGGAAAGTAAAAAGTTATAGAATTACAATAAAGCATTCGAGAAAAGGGAAGAAAAAGGGGAAGTGGTTAAAAAAAGAAACCGGTGTAGATTCCAAAAGCACACTATCAAAGTACTTAGTTTGAGATCAGTAAAAGTCTCATCCAGACACAAGCACAGGTCCCAACTAAGAGGAATACACTCAAATGTTTACCAATCATATAACATAATGTGTAAACTAAACATAATACAATGCATAACAACAGAGAGATGATTTACAAGGAAAAAAATATCATCTCCCAAAACTATAACTATACATTCGACTGTTTCCCTCTCAGCCAAGGACTCTGACCAAGGTCAGGACAAAACCAAACAATCTCATTCCAAGAATAAGACAGAAAGCAATTGGAAAACAGATAAGAGGGGATAAAAGACACAGCAAGTACCTCCCTGCCCGCTATGGGAGGTAGGAACCCCACCCAGAAACACCATTGTAACCTGTGGTAGTAATGCTGTATAAATTAGTAACACGGTACAACCACGAATGTACATCTACAAACTAAACCATGAAAGATCATTACTAAGAAAAGGGTTGCTGAATAGACTCACATGCGCCTCTCAATAAAAAACAATTTATATTTCTAATTGAACACAAACATTTTCAATAATTTTGTCAGGCACTCCCAACATCGACAATTTTCTCAGTAATCTTTGACAGCTCTAAGTCTATAGTATTTTCAATTTCACATTCATGTTTGTCCAAAATTATACTACACATTTATGAATAGCTGTGTGAAGAATAATATGGGATTGTCAAAGAATTCAAGATTTTCAATTGAAAGCACACGAGATAAAGTCAGACAATTTTGCTGTTAAGGGTTTTATGCCACTTTCAACACATTTAGCATGGGTCAAAGTTAGGTCATTTCAGCGCCAGTATAAATGAAGAAAATGGGAGAGCAAAAAAAGTTCTAGAATGACAATTAAAGTACCCAGGAGAAGGTAAGACAAAGGAGATTGGTTCAAACAGGAAACAGATGTATATTCCAAGAGCACATTATCAAAGTACTTAGTTTGAGATCACCTAAAAGTCTCATCCAGACACCAGCACAGGTTCCCACTCTAATAGGAATACACTCAAAATGTTTTACAAATCATATATATAACATAAAGACAACATAATACAGTTATAACAGAGAGATGATTTACAATGAAAAAAAAAATCATCTCCTAAAACTAACTATACATTTGACTGTTTCCCCTCTCAGCCAGGGCACCCGGCCAGGACGAGGACAAAACCAAGTAATCTCATTCCAAGACAAAGACAGAAAGCAAGTTGGAAAACAGATACAGGGGGATAGAATTTATTTTTTAAATGAGCTTTTATATAGAGCAATATCCACTAATGTGCTAAAAGCACTTTACAAGAAGACACAGTAAGACCTCCCTGCCCACTATGAATAGTTCAGTGTTGTATACAATGGAGATCCAAAAGATTTTTTAAAAATGCGTACAAAGTTGCAAAATCGAAAATAGAGCACTAAATTTGATAATAGGCAAATAGACCATACCAGTGTTGTATTAATAGATAATTTAAATTTACTCTTTATAGACACTATAAATAGTATCCACTTTTAAATCTAATATAACCCAACCAGATAATACTATACTGAACTCCCGATATGAACGTCCAGGTCAACAAACTGATTAAAGTGTTTAAGAACACTATAAAAAATAAATGCGTAAATGCCAGAGCAAAAATGCATAAGACTACACATCTTTTCCTTTTTACTGGCGCTGAAATAACCTTGACTTGGAACCATGCTAAATGTGTCGCAAGTGACGTAAAATCCTTAAAAGGTAATTATCACTAAATTGTAAAAAATGTCAAAGAATAATTATAACATATACAGCCCAAGCCAATAATTGGAACGCCATATTTTCAGAAGTCGCTTAATTCCAGGTGATCAAATATATACCGAGCCATATTGACACGAGCAAAAATGGAATTTTTTTGTTTGTTTATTGCTTTAGGTCTCTTCCAACACAAATGAAGTTATATGAGAGACCGCTGAAACAAAAAAACAAGCAATCTAACAAAAATAGTACAAATGTAAATCAAAATCATAACCTAAAGATATAAGCTAAACCAGAGACGCCAACTTTAAATTTGGCTCACAGGAGTTTCAGACACCACTCGTAGGAATTTCAATGCCGAAAGAGGAATTTCCGCACACAAGAAAAAGAAATTCGAATGGTATTTGATATTGTGTTTACATATTATATAGTTCTAAATAGATAACATTAGAATTACATAATGATACATAAACACAATGCCAAATACAATCCCAAAGTTTCCTTATTTCAAATGAAGTAAAGGGCCAAAACCTAATGGTAGAGATTGTACTACTGGTGGTAATGTGGTGTTGGTGGTTGTAGTAATAGTAGTAGTGATGATGAAGATCTGATAGTGGTTGTAGTTGTAGTGGTAGTGATGATGATATGGTGGTGGTGGTGGTTGAAGTAGTAGTTGTGATGTGGTGGTGGTTGTAGTAGTGGTGGTAGTGTTGTTGATGTGGTGGTGATGGTGGTTGTAGTACAAATGGTAGTGATGATAATGTGGTGGTGGTGGTGGTTGTAGTAGTAGTAGTAGTGGTAATGATGATGTGGTGGTTGTAGTGGTAGTGATGATGTGGTCGTGGTGGTGGTTGTAGTAGTAGTGCTCATGATAATGATGTGGTGATGATGGTTGTAGTAGTAGTGGTAGTGATGATGATGATGAAGTGGTGGTTGTTGTAGTAGTAGTAGTAGTTGTAGTGATGATGATGCGGTGGTGATGGTGGTTGTAGTAGTAGTGGTAGTGATGATGATGTGGTGGTGGTGGTTGTAGTAACAGTGGTGGTGGTAGTGATGAAGATGAAGTGGTGGTGGTACTTATAGTAGTAGTGGTAGTGGTTGTAGTAGTAGTAGTAGCAGTGATGATGATGTGGTGGTGGTGGTTGCAATAGTAGTGGTAGTGATGATGTAATGGTGGTTGTAGTAGTAGTAGTAGTGGTAATGATGATGTGGCGGTGGTGGTTGTAGTAGTAGTGCTAGTGATGATGTGGTGGTGGTGGTTGTAGTAGTAGTGGTAGTTGCAGTGATGATGATATAGTGGTGGTGGTTGCAGTAGTAGTGGTAGTGATGATGTGGTGGTGGTGGTTGTAGTAGTGGTAATGATGATGTGGTGTTGGTGGTTGTAGTAGTAGTGGTAATGACGATGTAATGGTGTTGGTGGTGGTTGTAGTAGTAGTGGTAGTGATGATGATGTGGTGGTGGTGGTTGTAGTATTAGAGGTCGTGATGATGTGGTAGTGGTGATTGTAGTAGTAGTGGTGGTGATGATGTGATGCTGGTGGTTGTAGTAGTAGTGGTATTGATGATGATGTGGTAGTGGTGGTTGCAGTAGTAGTGGTAGTGATGACGATTTGGTTGTAGTAGTTGTAGTGATGATGATGTGGTGGTGGTGGTGGTTGTAGTAGTACTGGTAGTGATGATGATGTGGTGGTGGTGGTTGTAATAGTGATAGTAGTTGTGGTAGTGGTAGTGATGATGATGTAGAGGTGGTGGTGGTTGTAGTACTGATGATGATGTGGTGGTGGTGGTGGTTGCAGTAGTAGTGGTAGTGATGATGGTTGTAATACTAGAGGCAGTGATGAAGATTTGGTGATTGGGGGGGGGGGGGAAGGTATCCTTGTAACAAATTGACCTCACCGGAATTTGACAGAAGTTGCCCGGAGCCCGGAATTTTTTGCTCCAGACCGGAGTTTTTTCCGGTGAAACCGGAGTTTTGGCATCACTGCTAAACTATAAATAACTAAGAACAAACAGGCAGAAGATTTACAGAAAAAAAAAATATCCCCTGTCAAAAATACAATCACAAACCAAAGAAGCAGGATAGGCAGTAAAGAGAAGAAGAAACGACATCACTATCGGATCGTACACCCATGCGAACATCATAGGTATATGATTCAAGGGTGATGCTCCCATCCAACCACCCGCAAATGGAATTTTCTCATAACTTCACCAAGCGAAAGAAAGTACATTAACTAACAATGACATTTGAGTCTATCACCGCCCATTACCTGTTATATAGTTAATGAAAGCTCATGTAATGACACAATTGTTTCTGTTGAAGAGGAATTTTTATGTTTTCAAGGGTTTACGGCGCTTGAAAAACACATTTAGGTCATATCAGCGCCAGTAAAAAGGATGAACATTGGATAATAAAAACATTCTAGATGTACAATTCAAAGGACTTAAGGAAAAAGTATGACAAAGGGAAAGGGTTCAAATAGGGAACAGATGTAGATTCCAAGAGCACACTATCTCAGTACTTTGAGATTCTAAATGTTTCACTGCACACCAGCATAAGATGGCACTAAGAGGAATACACTCAAATGTGTGCAAACCATATGTTTAAATTAAAACTAAATAATCTCATTCCAAGACAAAGACAGAATGCAATTGGAAAACAGGGGCATAGAAGACGCAGCAAATACCTCCCTGCCCACTATGGGAGGTCAGGAACCCCACCCAGACGATGAGGAATACAGCACTGATTAAAATGTGTTGTAATTTATTGTACAGGATTCATGCGTCTTTAAATCACCAAGCAGTACATCAACATGCCATATAAATTTGTGGTCATACTCACTCTCCCCCATTTTCCATCCCTACCAAAAACATAATGTCAAATGTCGAAAAAACAAACGAAAGACAAAATACATTAAAGATGCTATGAATTACAATATACACAGCTACTGTAATATAAACGATGTGTAGTTGTTGACATGTTCCAATTATGGAGGCCACTCACTGAGAGGGGTTAATGCTTTTCCAATTAAGCTGCTAGCACTGTCCTCCCATCTTTACAAATCCTGACCTCCTGCTGAGAACAAATGTTTTACAATTAAACTTGTTGAATTTCCAAAAGTTCCCAACTCCCGATGAAAACATCAAATCCAACAGAGTAACAAATTGTTCAATTGTCTATAAAAATAGCCAACGTCTAAATAAAAAACCAAGTTTTAAATCATTGTACTGTTCTACTGAGTTACAACAACACATGCTTTTAAAATCTCTTCTCTCCTTTCAGAATCAAGTCCTCAAAGCTTTTTATTGTGAAATGCTGATGAACAAGGAACTGACACAGGACTATGCTGGTGTTAGGTAACAACTCCTTGAGTCAACTTTGCACAATTCCATGTCCAAGATGATGGTTTTAACTTTGTACACAACATATAACGTTTTGATTGAATCACAAACTTCATCTACAGTACAGAACGAATCATCTCCTGTTAGTGTTGAAATTCAAATGAGTAAGCAGTGTTGAAAAACCTCTGATAACCCATGAAGCTCCTTATTCCTTCCATCAAAGATGGTTGTCCACTCATGACCACACTATATGTGGCATTCTTGTGATCTATATTTTTCTGAGCAGGAACAGCTCGCTGTTCATCAGTAAAATGTCTGGTACTAGGATAGGGACAAGCATCTGAGGAAAAAAAAAATGGCAATAGGTTAATAACGAAAGTAATCTAGAGAAATCAGCATTTATTCATGAATAACCAAGAGGTGACGATGTACAAATGGTGGTGTAAACAAGGCTTGGAAATATGGAGCCAAAGATCCCCCTAGATTGATAAGTGCTAAATAAATGAGCAGTCTATTAATCTATTGAGATTAATCCTGACTACTTTAGATTGGGACCACCAATCCATCATTCGAATTCTAGAAAAATACACCCATGACAAAAACAGATTAACTCAAATTTCAATCATTCTTGCCAAAGTGGAATAAAAAAGGCTTTACAGCTGAGATACCCTTGTTGAAACCCAAGCAGAGGAACACAAGATTACTTTGAAAATCTTCTGATAGGCTATCAATCCAAATCGAACACTGAATCATTGATCAATGCGTCAAAGAAATTTGATGAAAAACTCAAGCACCATGTGTAATAAAGCCCAGAATTTTTGTTTGTTTCAGTGCTGGTGGTGACAAAAAGTGAAAAAGTAGGAAAATGTTGAACGATTGCCCCATTTCTACTGCACTAAACCCCACTTTTAGAGCAATTGAGATGATAGACTATCATTGATACTCTAGCTAACTTCTGGAGAGTGGAAAACTGCACCTGTGTGTTCCACCACACATCAACTCTCACATTGTTTTGAGAAATTGTAATTTTAAAAAGGAGGAAATTCCTCCTCTAAACTACAAAACCGCAGATTTCCGCAGATCCGAGGAAAACCATTGGCACTCTTGTTTATAAATAGAAAATCGTCATACACATGCAGATGACACAACTTTTGGGACATTATTTCCAAGATGACTAAAGCACTCCCCAATAACAACGAAAACTATGGACTGCACTAGCACAACGCAAGTCCAGATATGATCTGTGAAGATGCACAGTCAGAAGTGCAGAAAATCACCTTTGTGCTTTATTATCTAAGTACATCAACAAACAATTAATTAAACAATATCTCTGCCATATGCCATTGGAATGAAACATACATCCATACACTATTTTATTTTAGCAGGCATTAGATGTCGCTCGATTAGAGCGATATATAGTTACCTGCTAGGCAGCGCTCAGAAATTATTCGTCCTGACTGCATCGACTTTCCCAAGTTTAGTGTTGTGACCATTTATTCATTGCTCATTTGCCTGAGAGTAACAATAATATAAAAATAAAAATGAGGATTTGTCAACTTTGAGAACCAATTATTGTTAAAAAAAATTATAATAAATAAATAAAAATACTAACAGATGAAACCATTGAGAGGAGTGTAATAGTAATATTCTTTAATACCTGCAACTTCGAACTCAGTCCCAGTGCATGCACCTCAAGCTCGTGCAACAGCAATAGAAAATTTAAAAAATTTAATAATAAATGCAAGATTTCAATGATCTTATAATATTAACTTCCGAAGCGTCACCCCGAAATAATACTGCTTCATTGAGATTGGTCACATTTTTTGGGGTCAGGTTATGTTAATGGGATTTCTACTCACTCAAATATCATGTCCAGGAAATGATTTTATAGTTAAAGCTGAATCATGGCCCTGACCCTTTAACCTTTAAGTTGCCCATCTTTGGTGCTGCCAGGCTGAACACGAACACCACTACAGATACTGGAATGCCATCTGAAATTTAGATTAATCAACATTAATAGTAATGTACAAAACTGAATGTTATAACATCTACAATATATATGCAGGATGCCTACATAAAATGTAAAAAGAGCAAAACACTAAACAAGGGACATTCGAGTTCAAAACCCTCCTTTACCTGGATACCTCTGTATAGAGCTTTTAGACTTGGTGTAGTCTCCTTCGCTCCTCCTCATCTATTAATGATTGGACCAATTTTTATAATTGAACTTGTTTCCTAGGGTGCTGCTTATCTCCAACTCTGCTTTGAATTTATTCAAATTTTTTGCTGATACTGTGGTTTCTTGCAGTTTATTCCAGTTATTTACAATTCTAGATGAAAAAAAGTTCCTTCTTTCATTTGTTTTAAAACGTTTTTTCAGCTTCTTGCTGTTTCCTCGTGTCTGAATGTTCTTGTTTGGTTTAAGGAATCCTGCCTCTACCCTGTCTATTCCCTTTACTATTTTATATGTTTGGATCATATCTCCCCTTCTTCTCCTGTAATCTAAGGTCGGGAGATTTAATTCTTTCAATCTCTCACAGTAGGTTTTTTCTTTCAACAGGCTTTGTCTCCCTCAAACTTCGGATACCATATGCAGCTTTGATCTAACCATAGTCTTGTAGATGGTAGTCATGTGTTTTGTTTTCAGATTCTTGAAATTTCTTTTCACTATTCCGAGTGTTTTACTAGCCTTAGATTGAACATCTTGAATTTGCTTCTTGAAGTTTAGCTTCCTATCAATAAATACTCCTAGGTCTTTTTCCCCATTGGATTTCTGCAGGGGTTTTTCTTTCATTATATAGTTTGCTTCTCTGTTGTTTTTTCCTAGGTGAAGAACTGCACATTTATCTACATTGAACTCCATCTGCCATATTTCGGACCATTCTTGAAGCTTTTTCAAATCTTGTTGTAAGGTGTTTCTTTCTTCTTCTGTATTAGCTACTCCATAGAGCTTAGTATCATCGGCAAAGATTTTACATTTAGATGATAGATTGTCTGGCAAGTCATTGATATAAATCAGGAAGAGAACTGGTCCCAGTACACTTCCTTGTGAAACTCCACTTGTTACCAGTCTCTCCGTTGATGCTGTTCCATTCACTATCACTTTTTGTCTTCTATCTTTGAGGAAATCTCTGACCCATTTGACTGTCTGATCATTAATTTGATACTGTTCCAATTTCCTGATTAGGCGCCAGTGTGGAACTTTGACAAATGCCTTTCTGAAGTCGAGGTATATGACATCTAAATTGTTGCCTAATTCCAGGTCTCTCGTCCAGTCATCCATTGTTTCAAGTAGGTTTGTTACTGTAGACCTTCCCGCCATGAAACCATGTTGATCTTTGCTGAATAGTTTGTTCTTGGTCATATGATCAACCAACTTTAGCCAATAACAGACAGTTAAAACATGAATACATGACGTAAAATCCAGTTAGACCACCAAAACAAAGATAATAGCACAGTGCCAGAATACAAAATCACTAAATAAAAAACGCATTCCAGTCAAAACCCATCATTCAAATTGTCATGCCTGCCCAGTGTGTAAGTCACATATAAAAGCAGGGTTCAAATTTTTTTCTGTACAGCCCACATATTTGTCAACGAGCACAGAATTACTGGCCAATCTAAAAATTATAAAACTATTTTTACAGATTCATATAAATATAATAATAGTAACTTGCAAACCTTCCTTAAATTAAGGGTAATTCAATCACCCGTTGAATCAAGTGATTTGAACCCGGGACCTTCCAGTTCAGGGTCAAACAACTTCACCACTACTCACTACACTACAGATCCATCTGACCTGTGGAGATATCCAATACAAATTATGTTATTAAGAAGAAATAGAAAAACAGAATCCACAAAAAGAACTGAATGTCACTTGTATTTTGTTGTTATTGTAAATGTCATTTGCAAATTAGCAGAAAAAACATGCAAAACTAATAATAATAATATTAGGTTTAGGTCGAGATCGGATTTTTAAAAGTTTTTTTAGTAAAGGTGCTTGGGTGTTTGTTTTTCCTAGTATTAGGGTTAAAGGTACTAGGTTATAGTTATATTTATTCTTAGGCAATTACAGACAGTTTAATACTTGAATAATTCACGTAAAAAAAGTTAGACTCCAAAACAAATAAATAGGCACAGTGCCTGAATACAAAATCACTAATAACAACGCATTTCCAGTCAAAACCCATCATTCATTTGTCATCCTGCCAAGGTGTAGGTTCAAATTTTTTTCTGTACAGCACATATTTTTGTCAACGAGCACAGAATTACAGCGCCAATCTAAAAAATTATAAAAACTATTTTTACAGTTTAATATAATAATAGTCACTTGCCAAACATTCTAAATTAAGGGTATTCAAATCCCGTTGAAATCAAGTGATTTGAACGTGACCTTCCAGTTCTTGGTCAAACAACTTCACCACTACACAACTACATACAGATCCATCTGACTGTGGAGATATCTAATACTAAATAATGT
>NW_027622546.1:0-31587 GCF_034508935.2 Berghia stephanieae
CGAGTTTCGAGCATTTTTTTATTGCACGAAAAAATAAAAATAATAAATTTTAAATAAATACAAAAAAATAAAGAAAAACGTTCTTTCTACCCCTACAAGAAAATTTTAAGATATTTTGTAACCAATGGCAAAGTATTAGTACTTCTATTTCCACAATTTGTATCTTTCTCCTTATTTTGGATGACAATTTGACCCAAAACTAAAAACGTTGAACCAATCACTGTCTTCTACACCAATAGAAGGAAAAAAGTCTCCTGAAGCCGTCAAAACTGACCCAGATTATTTTAAAATCAGACGAAAGCCCCGAACTTGCTAAAAATTGACCCTCAAATGTTATGCGCAACCACCAACCTTTTTTTACCCTTTTGCTAGGCAGCAAACTGAAATTGGACCGTAAATTTAAATTCAAGCAGTTTACTCTAAGAAATTTCTGGAGACCACGACCATAGTTTCATAGCCAAAATCCCCTTCTTTTATTCGTAGAAAAACCATGAGCATGGTCCCACTCCCCCATGAGGATGACTTTAAAATAGGGGTCAATATAAAATTTTTTTTTAATGGCGTCCCATAACTTTAGAAAACCTTTTAATAATACAGGATAGCGTTCCCTTTGATCCCTTTTAGCCTTTTAAAAAGGAAGAGTAGGGGTTTAACAATAATTCTACTGCTCCTTGACGAAAACGGTTAGGTTTGCTGTTACCAATGTAAAAAATTGCGAGAGAAAATATGATAATTTTAGGAAAGTTTAGAGTTTTATCAACTGGGGCCTTTTAAGGGTTAAAAAAATTTTTAAAGATATTTGCAAAATGAATGGTTTTTCACAGTAAAGAAAGATGAAGAGATTAGACTTTTAAAGATGCGATTTTTTTCAACACTAAAGTATTTTTTGTGACAGGGACAAAGCTTTTTTGGTATAAACCAGTTTGGGGAAAGTCAATAAAAAAAGATGATTGCGAGATGTTGGTCATCATCGGGGTAAACTTACCTGTATTAAAATTCCCAAATAGCCTTTAGTTACAAAACGGACACACAATTTCATTGTTATAAAGGATTTGAAACAACGTTGATTTCCACGAGTCAGAACTCAAAAAACCCCTTAAATTGAAGAAAAAAAAAAAAAAAAAAAAAACCAAGAAAACGAACAAACCTACAATGTCACAAAATTAATTAAAATACCCGTTTTTTTAGGAAAAACAAAAAGTGCTCTTATTTTTGTTTCATTTTAAACTGTGCCAACTGGGGGGGTTCCTGGCCTCTCTAAGGGGCAGGGAGGCACTCACTGTGTTTTCAAAATCCCCTATATCTGTTTTCCAATTTGCTTGTGTCTTTTCTTGGAATGAATTACTTGGTTTTGCCCGGGCCCGGCCCGTAGTGCTTGGCTGAGAGGGAAACGTCAAATGCATACTATTTGTTTTGGGAATGATATTTTTTTTCCTTGTTAACATCTCTCTGTTATATATTGTTATTTTTTTTTTGAATGTATAATGAAAAGAAATTTGAGTGTTTTCCCCTTTAGTGGGATCTTGTGATGGTGTATGGATGAAAACATTTGGGTGATCTCCAATCGTACATTGATGAGTGCTTTTGGGAAATTTACCTCTTTTCCCTATTTGAACCACCCCCTTTGTCTTACGTTTATCCTCAAGCCTTTTTATTGCACATCTAGAATCTTTTCACTACCAATTTTCTTCCCTTTTACTGGCTGAATGACCCAAACTGTTGCAAATGCCGTAAAACTAAAACCATTCAAAACAAAAAACAAACTGTACAATGGAAAACCCCACATTGCATATTATGAAAATACCTCGAATGTTATCATTAGAGGAATATTCTCACTCACCCACCCATCTGTATCTGTTTGGGCCATTATATAACTTATTTAATCCAAAGAAATTAAAAACAGATTACATGTTTTTTAAAATGTCACTTTTTTTTGTCATTTCATTAGATTTTCATGCTGAAAATCACAATAATATAGAGATATGATTACCTACTACAGGTAATCTTGTTTTCCCCCCATCCTTAGGAGAGAGAAAAAAAGAGAGAGAGAAAAAAAAGGAAAATTGATAATTATTACTGAAACGGAGGGCCCATTAAAAAAAAACTATGAGGGAAAAGGCCCCCCGCAAAAAAAAATTGGGCAAGAAAGGCTCCTACTTTTTATTTTTTAATTTTAGAGAAAAGAAGTTTTTTTTTGTTTTAAAAAAAAAAAACGATTTTCTTTGCTCTATACCGCATCAGAAAATTTTTTAAAGGAAAAAGAAAAGTAAATGCTTTCGGGTCAAAGAAAAGTCTTGGACTTTTTAAAAAATTTAAAATTTTATTCTATCCTGACCTGCAAGTTAAAATCAAGTGATTATATTTAAGAAACTGCATTAACTTATTATATTGCAGAAAAATTTGCAAACATCAAATTAAGATAATAAAATAATAAAAATAATAATAATAATAATAATAATAATAATAAAATGATTAATAATAATAATAATTAAAAAATAATAATAATAAAAATAAAACTTTTGTACGCCAAAATCAAAAGAATAATATCTACAATTACTTTTTGAGAAAATATCATTGAATATGCGTTACATAAACGCGAGCCTAAAAGCCTCAATTCATGCAAAAGCCTTGTTTGCTCATTTTCTCTTCCATTCATTTCAAAACCTTGAACCTGCTTCATGTGTACAGTCTCCATGCCCATGTTAGTATTAAAAATTGTTTTGGTATTTTTAAAAATTGTTTTTTTCTGATCAATAAATTAGTTTTTTTATTATCAATAACAAAAAACAAAAAACAAAAAAAAATAACAAAAACATTACTTTTAGTGAAATAGTACTATAAATGATAAATTATTATATTATATATTTTTTTTATCAACTGCAAATTACTGGTAAAAAAATCAATCTATAAAATTTTTTTCTAATATTACAAACAGCTATATAAAGGTTTCATTTCACCTTATCATCTTGATAAATGTTAAAAATAAAGAAAAGAGTAAAAAATATTCAAATAAATTTTCAGCAAGTTATAGGATAAATATACAAGAATAAAAGATATTATTGCATATTTCTTTATGTATTCAAAACCAAGCAGTTGTTTTTTTTGGCATATTTTTCTTGACTTCCCTATGTAAAAGTGTATGACAAGCACACGGGAAATCTGAATCTATTGTAGGGCTAATCACAATGACATGGTGAGGTAGCTGCCAAAATTGATTAATAAGGGATCTTCATAATACTGGTTTTAACTTGTCTTAGATACTTGCATTAGAAAAAAATTTTACATAGAATCTTTAAAATCTACAGCAATTTTGCTTTTAAAATTAGAAAACACTTGAAAGCAAAATAAGGTTTTGTTCTCTTTGCTTAATCGCATCGCCACCCTCTAGATTCTAGTTAAAAGGTCAATTCCGCCGAGGGGTTTTTATAAAGAATATAGAATAAAGAAGAATTCTATAAGATACAGTAAAGTTGAAGGCTATTTTGATCATCTCGTAGGATAAGACACAATGATGAAACGTGATGATGATGATGATAATAATAATGATAATAATAATAGTAATAATAATAATAATAATAATAATAATAATAATAATAATAATAATAATAAATAATAATAATAATAAATAATAATAATAATAATAATAATACCTTTTCCTCAATATACATTGTTTAATTGCCAGAATATAGGTAGGGCAAAGCTTCCATTGCACACGAATATATGTCAAGGAATGGCAGAGACTCTTTACAAAAGTTTTTGATTCAGTTTGGATTAATTATTTTACGGCAGCCTACAGCATTGTATCGTGATTAAAACAAATAGAATGCAATATCATCTCACATAAAACCGTGGAGTGAAATTCATTAGAGCAACCCAATGAACAAGAGGTATAATTACCATATTTTATTTTCAATGGATTTATTTAACTTCTTGCGTGAAATGAAAAAGTTGAAATTGAGAAGACAATGTATGAATTGGTAGCGGGTCTAATAAACGTAAATGTGCAAATTTATTCAGAGTGTAACAATCACTTTTTAAGGTTTGTTGCTTCATGTAACAGATAAAGGAAAATGTCTCGTTCCAGGAGCCTTATGACTTAAAGGACAACTTATTTCAATGTAAAAATAAATCCATTAAACATGGCCTATTTCTTAATTTTTTGCTTATATTCAATAAAAACATAGGAAATCACAATGGACCTGGACCTCAGATAACAAAAGGGTTTAAAAACCGTTGGTCAGGTTTAATTTATCAGAGATTTCATAAAAGGCAAGATTACATTACCAATGTTGATTAGCAAAAAAAAAAAAAAAAAAAAAAAAAAAAAAAAAAAAAAGAAAAAGAACGAAGTTTTTATTCGCAAGTATACTTGACAAGATCGTGTTTTGTTTTGTTTTTGTTACCCCCCCAAACCCCATCCATGGAAATCTATCAGCTTTTTTCTGTCAGATTACTTTAATAGTTCCGTTATTATATTATTTACAGTTAGTTTAACTACATTTATAAAGTTCAAAAGGGAATCTCTCTCTCCCCTCTCCCTCTCTCCTCCTCTCTCTCCTCCTCTCTTTTCCCCCCTCTTCTCTCATCTTCTCTCCCTCTCTCTCTCTCTCTCTCTCTCTCTTTTCTCTCTCTCTCTCTAATTGCAGAAGTACCATCAATAAACTACCTCTACTATTACAGCCACCACCACATCATTACTACTACTACTACTACTACCTACTACTACAAATACTAAATACTACTACTACTACTACTACTACTACTACAAACCCCAGCTACCTCCACATCGTTATCTTTAAATATAGAAAAACCCCCACTAAACCCCCACCTTTAAAATCATCATTCTCTTCCTCGTCATCATCGCCACCACCGCCACTACTACAACCTAAACGAAATCGGATCCAGCTTTTATCCCACCGTTTCCGATTTTTTTACTTGATTTATGCCTCTTGGCTCCTGGCGGAGCATAGGGCCTCAACAGCAAATCTTCCATCTTCTTATTTCTTGGCACAGACCTTTGCCTCACTCCAGGTAAGATTGGGGACGCACATTTTTAATTCTAGAAATTCTAGAACAGATTGAGTTACAAACCTTCACTCTACCTCGTACCCCAATTCCGAATTGGGTTACAAATGAAGAATCACGTCGTGACTGTCATTTTACGTTCGACTGTCAAGAAGGCTGGACGCGTCTTGTTTTGTCTATTTAATGCAAACCATTGGGGTTTTAATTTTTCCTTATCCTTATTGGGTTTTTAATCTGTTATTAGACCTCATTATCATTATCACTTTAACAACCACTATATCATCACTCTCATCGTTTTCCATGAAGACATAATTTGGATCCAGTAAAATATTATCTATGTCATTGGATAACTGTGTGGGGACTAATTTGGTTAAAAAAAACTCGATAAAACAATTTCACCAATCACTTATCTGAACGATTCTGACATTTTTTTTTCTGACATGGATCTCCTGTTTTGTAATTCACACCATTGTGACATGTTCTTTCAAAAAATTTTTAGTTTTGATGAGAATTACCACATGTTATAGTTTTTGGGGGGGTCCCGATAGCTCAGTTGGTAGAGCATTCGCTTCAACACGTAATGGGACCCGAGATCGATCAGGCGATATTTTACTGACCCCCCAATGTCCACCCAGCAGTGTTTGGGTAGCTGGGGCTGTTAAATCCGATGGAAAGCACTAACGTCCTAGCTTAAGGATTGCAACAATTGCTAATTGCCATTTCACGCTATAGAAACCAGGGTTAACTCCGGCTTCATGGGCCTGATGGCTCTGAAGGACTATTTATATTTTCTGTAATTTTTGTTTTCATAATTGAAGAGCGAAAAATTTTAAATCAGAGCAACATTACCTAGGCACGAACTTGCTGCCTTCAAGCAGGGAAGTAACCCCTTTGCAATATTTTATTATCATTATCAATACAGTATTTATCTTTTTGCTAGAGAGGGAAGGGACGATTGAATAATTTAACTAGCTACAGAACTGCCGTACTCTCGAAAAAACACGTATTTAAAAATTTGGCCAAAAAAATCGTCCTTCAAATATCTAATTGAATTAAATAGCCTCCATTTTCACATTTGATTTCAGATTTATTTAATTTTACTAAATTTTTTATTAAATATTATTTGCCTAGTTTAGCCCTTTGTACCAGTGTGAACATATTTTTTAGTTTGACTTTAGACCCTATTATAACACTGTCTGAGGAACACAAGTCCCGCAGACAGGCCAAGGAAGTTTAACACGGAGAAATCGACGGCCTGTTTATATTTATTATATCAAACCAGATTTCAATCCCTTCCCATTAGGAACATAGAAGAACAAAACCACCCCTCACACATTTGTATAAAGGGCGGCACCCCTACAAGCAAGATCTGAGAGAGTGCTAGTTTGGCTAAGCACCTCGGCTGCCACAAGCCAAAACTCACAAAAATAATAAAAATATTGTGATTTTTTGTTAGTGCCCCCCATGATGTAAAATAAACATTTAAAAATATGTAAATACGAGTACAATAATAATATTTAAAACAGAATAATTCGACTTACTTTATTTTGTCACTTATAAGTGGGACTGGAACTTTTTTATTTTTATTCATTACTTATTGTATTGTGAATGTTATATCCTTAGATAGCTATACGGCCATTAATCATTTCTGTTTAATATTGTCATGTAAATATAAACAGGGAAATCGTGGAATTCGAAGACCTCTATATAATTTAATTTTAGTTAATAGGGCGATTCTGTGAGTGCGGGAGCTGACAACCTATGTAAAACGCTCGAGGGGTTGGGAAAAATTTTTTTTTAATAAACATTTAATCTCCTTACAGTAAGTAGTAACCGTTTGGGGCGACCAATCTTAAGTGGGCTATACACCCTTTCGGCTGATGGTCGGAGGCGATGCGGCATCCGGTTAAAACCCATGTCTAAATTTCGCCCATGTCTGATTTCGCCCACACATCCTCACGCCCGTCGGCCTTGTAATGTCACGGCAACCGCAATTCTCTGCACAAAAACCATCGTTTTAATTGCGGTGCAATTGTACTATTGTATAATGCGCTTCAACAGTCATGTCGTCACTTCCCTCGTAAGGGACGCATGGTAACTTAGTAACTGGCTCTAAACTATCGGAACAATGGCGGAGGCCCTTATGAAATATTTCTCCGACGAGCATAAAAGCGTATCCAGAGGAGAAAATCATTATAAATATGATCATGTTTTAACTTTTATACATTCTGATCACAAGACATACGAAAAGTTCTAGCCAGCATGAAGAATAAAAGTACTTATTTTTTTTGTTTAGAACCATGATGCCGTCGTTGCTGGGCGACGTGACATCAGACTATTGAATCCAATAATTGTTGGATAATAGCCCTTTTCTATAGATGGATCCAAAAAAAAAAATCTATTGGTTCGAATTACACTGTTTTTTTTAGAATTGCATTGCTCTTAACTTTTCAAAACACTCCAAACCATTAGTTGTTAGTTTATCTGGGCCCAAACCCAGAAAAACGGTGAAATCAACGGAAAGTACAAAACATTAAAGGTCCAGCTATTGGTCACTTTGCGCGCTGCAATTAAAAACTTGATTTTTGTTATGTAAATTATCAAACGTTAATTACAACCAAAAAAAATCAGTAAAATTCCATTTAGTCATCCCCAATGGGAAAATTTGTCTTTAATTCCGAGGAAAAAATTGAATAACCCAGCGTCACCCTAGTGAGCTAGGGCAAGGTAAATTGCACAAGGGCCCCACAGCACGCAAGTAAATTGTACTCTGTACCCTTTGGGTACGAAGTTAAGATTAAAATCGCTGATTACTCCCGGAATTTACAATGTTTAAATGCCAAGATCGATTATATAAATATATATATAATATATATATAATATATATATATAAATATAATATATATATATATATATATATTAATATATATACAAAGAAAAAGAAAACAAACAACCCCCCCCCCCCCCCCCCCCCAAACAAACATACCACGGCAGTACCATTTCACCTTTTTGTACTTTCCGTAAACTCACTCAACCCTAACACCGACTATAAACTGTTTTAACCCCCGGGGTTTCTTTAAACCCCATACCTATTTATTACATTTTTTGAGAAAAATTAAAGGCGTAGTATCAAAGCTTTTGTTTTGAATTTTTGCATGTTAATTTTAGTTGAATAAAACGATCTATAACACATGCTTATTTTTAATACTTTTTTTCAAGTTTTTTAAAAGTAGTTTAAAAAACTCTAGGATTGAGTTGGAGTTAATTTCACCGATTTCATCGTGACCTATAGTGTTTTAAAATGATAAGAGCAAAGGCAATTCTAACAGAAACAGTGTAATTAGAACCAAGAGAAAAATTGTTTGGATCCATCTGTAGAAAGGGCTATTATCCCACAATTTAAAACAACGGCAGTACAATTGCACAGAGATTAAAACGAGAGGTTTTTTTTGTTTTTTTTTTTTCGTGCAAAGAATACCGGCGCTGTGACATGACGAGGCCGACAAGGACGGAGCGAGCGGTGTGTGGATATTATGACATGGGTATAATAACCCATCCGTCGAAACGTGTCTGGTCCTCTTTCGACTGACTTTTTTCCTCACCGCTAGCCCCCGCGCACACATTACGAAGAGTGAGTGATCAGTCATATCTGTTTACGTATCGATATTAATATTAATACAGAGTCAACTCTAGCCCATAGATGTCAATTTAGGGTCGATTTACTCCAAGTTAGTCAGTGATTTTTCTTAACACTGTTATGCCCATTGGGATTTGCTGAGAACGTGTATCCAGTCTTTCTTGATTTGAAGTGAAGTATTAACGTTGATATTGAATTTGCCATTGACTGATGGTTTTGAACCTGAAACATTCTGTGTTTAGTATTTTCTTTTTTTCTTTTTTTCTTTTCTTTTCTTTTCTTTTTTTTTTTTACAGCTGTTACCATTTTTTAAACAGTTTATTTTTTCTTTTCTTACATTATCAAATTCAACCTTTACCAGGGGATTCTAACCTGTAATCTCGAGTGGGGTACTCGACCCCCATGATGGACAGCGGACACTTTGTGACTGCTATACCTCCAAATGTTTCGAGTTGCTTTCAAAATCATTTTCTTGGAATGAGTTTACTTGGTTTGTCTTATGTGGAGAGGAAACAGTCAAAGATATGCAATAGTTTTGGGAGATGAATACTTTTTTTCTTCTCTGTAAATCACCTCTCTGTAATGTACTGCAATATTATTTTTTTTTTTTTTTTGAATACATGTTTTGTAAGCATTTGAGTTGAGATCCTCTTGGTGGAATCTCGTCTATGCCCTGGATGGACTTTTGGGTTTGATCTCAGACCAATTACACTGATCGAGTTCCCCTTTGAAATCTACTCTGTCACTTTTTGAGCTATCCCCGTTTTCTTCCTCATCTCGTGTGCTTTTAATAAGTTCCAGATTTTTTTGATTTTTTTTTACTATCCATTTTCTTTTTTTTTTTAAACTGGCTCTGAGATTACCTTATTGGGTTGCAAGCACTGTCAAGCCTTTAAAAACAAATAAAATAAAACCTGAAATCATATCAACATGACTGACAGTTCCTACTATAGATAAATGAAGTTGACGTAACTCGGGTCTTTGTTATTGGGTTGTTTTTTTTGGGGTTTTTTTTTTTGCCATCCACGTTATGAGAAATTCTCAACTAAACTGTTTTTAACCAGATTTTAAAAAGTTTAAGGTTACACATAGTTTTTGTGTGTTGGTCCGTTATACTCCGGATGGCAATCTTTTGACTTTTTAGCCAACGCACACTATAATGTTCAATGTTACACAAAGTTTTGTGTGTTTGGTCCGTTTGAGCTTCTTAAGCCAAGCGAAACCCCATAATGTTCAATGTTACACATGTTTTGTTGTGATTGGCCGTTTTTGACCTTCTTACCAAGGCGCACACTAAAATGTTCAATGTTACACATAGTTTTGTGTTGGTCCCTTTGTGACTTCACTTACCCCAAGGACCATCAAAAAGCAGAAAATGCTATGCACTATTCAAGAGTGCATTCATAACGATAACACCTGAGTTATAGAGCCGGGACGGCACGGCTACTCTTGGGCTTCACAATAAATTTTCGCTGACCAGATAATGTTTAAAAAAAAATTCATTCGTCGCCGTCAAAGAAAAGTTTACGACGAACTCGTGTCAAAATCCGCTCGACCGAAAAATTTTTTTTCTTTTCCCTTCCGAAATCCCCCAGACTTCGCAGAAGAAAAAATAACGTGTGGTAAAACAAAGCCTCGTCATGGGGGAAATTTAAAATAGAATTAACATTGGTGCTTGGATACGACTTTTAATTATTAATATATCTAGTTTAGGGGTTGGGGGGCTGGTGTCATACAGTTTTCCCTTGATCACCATCCACAAGCTAAGTGAAAAGTAAGAGTTTGCAGCAAAAAATTTCCATTTGGGTTTGATTCCATCGCATGTATCGTAATAAAATACTAGAAAAGTCTATTGTGGTTGATTTTTTTTTTGCACAAATAGCTAATCGGTAAATATTGGGGCATACTTTATTTCTTTATTTTTTTTATCTACTATTTTTTTATTTATTATTTTAAAATTGTTGTTGTTGTTGTTGTTTTTCTTCCTTCTTTCTTTTTTTATTATTATTATTATTATTATTAATTATTATTTAAATTTTTATTTTTTATTATTATTATTATTATTATTATTAATATTATTATTATTATTATTATTATTATTAAACAAAGTGACATTAAAAATATTGTATGTTCGCTCTATTTGATCGTGCAAAATTCTCTTTTCAGTGTTTCTTATACTCTATTACGGCCCATTTCGGTGGTAACCGTATACTCTATTACGGTCATTGCTGGTGGTAAGCATTCCATTCGTGTTTGGGTTTCCGGGATGAGAAGAAAAAAAACAGCCTGAAGTTATAATTTGTTTTGTTTTTGGGCCATTTTTTGTATGTATTTTTTTTTTGATGCTGTTTTCCTTTTGATGTTTTTTTTGGGTTTTATTGTTTCCCCTTTGTGGAGTCTGTGATCTGAAACCTGCTGAGGGTCGAATGGCGGATTTCTGAAATATTATTGTAATGGCGGTCTCTTGTCGTCGGTTTTTGGGCATTCTTTCCTTCTGTGAAGGTTGGCCCTTACCACAAAACTACTAGCGTGTTATCTATGCCCTTTACTGGTTCCACTCCAAAGAATCCATCTGAAATGGCAAATTTTCCCAACCAAAACAAAAAAAAAAGTGGTGAAAACTTTTTTTAAAAAATCTGATATGAAATGCTGCTTTAACTTACAATAGGCAAAGGCATAAAGCAACACCATGGGCCCATTGCGGTTCTCTCTCCTTTTTGGGAAAAGATGTACGAAATCTATCGAAATTCAACACCTCCTTTCACTTTGTTGTAAAATTTGTTTTTTTTCCCCCTATTTTTTATCTTTTTTTTGGGTACGACATATATTTGTATTATGAATGAAATGTAGGGTATGTATGTATATGAAATTATGTAAGAAAAGTATGTATGTATGTATGTAGGGTAAGTAGGGAAATGTATGTCATTTTATGATGTATGTCTATATATATGTATAAATATATATATTTAATTGTGGTGTGTGTGTGTGAAAGTGTGTTTTATTTAGGCGCATAGTTTTAGTGTCATGCCCAATTCTTCCTCCAATTTGGCTTTGCTAGAATTAAAAATATACTCTAAAAATTTAAGGGCATTGTCTTTTTTACACTGGCGCAAAAGATCATCACTGTCAAACTTTGGACGGAATATAATTCCCCCTTCATTTTCTGATTACATCTCACACAAAATTTCTTACTTTGTCTCGTTGATCTTGTTTCCTTGTCTTCTATTGCCCACCTAATAAGGGTTTAACCCACATCGGAGACTGACTCCGACGACCCGGCACTCCGTCCTTCTGCCGTCTTCCGGATAGAGTCGTCGGGCACGGACAAAATAATAAAATGAAAAGCCGCTAGATACTACAAATACTACTACACTATACTACTACAAATACTACTACTACTACTATACTACTACTACTACTACGACGACGACGACGACGACGACGACGACGACGACTACTACTACTACTACTACTACTACTACGACTACTACTACACTACTACTACTACTGCTGCTGCTGCTGCTGCGCTGCTGCTACTACTACTACTGTTACTACCGCAAACTACTACTGCTGCTACTACTACTACTACTACAACTACCTACTACTACTACTACTACTACTTCTACTACTACTACTACTACTACACTACTACTACTACTACTACTACTACTACTACTAAACCCTATTCCTTTTCATTGCCAGGCGAAGACTATACCGCCGATCCAGGCTGTCACGTTAGATGTATGCGATGTACACGTCAAGATCTATATTTCCATTGCCATTAATATACAGGAAAATGATCATTTTAAAGATTGTTTTCTCTGTGGGTAGTATAATATGGCTTTTTTATTCATATTATGTGGTTTAAGCGCTCTTGATCTATTAATCGTATTAATAGTCTCGTCTTTTGCATACCAGATCCCGAGCACATCAATGGTATTTTTTGCTTTTTACCCACGATTACTAAACGGGGCCCCTTTGAAGCAAAACGACTCATTCAATAGTACATACTCGTATCTATCGACATGCCAAACATTTAGACAATAACACATAGCAACATTGAATTTAAACAAGTTATAACAGTTTTATAGTTATGTGGAAGCTTATATTCAAACCCATGAGCCGAAGTTTATCCCGTTTTCTATAGCATTAAAAATGACTATTATCCGAGGAAACCCATAAAAGCTTTAAGGGACTATTCAGTACTGGAAAAGAACATTCGTCCCTATCAGTTGGACCGATGATCGATAACGCGTATCCACCATTAGATTAAAAGAGCATGGATAGAACGAGCAATTTCGTACTGAAATGAAAAGTTCGTTGTATCAGTAATTTAATTTTTTTTTTCCCGTCAATCTCTCCCGCTCGCAATTTATTTTTTTTGTTTTTTTTTTTGTTGGGGTTTTTTTTTATTAAAATTTTTTCAAATCCCCGTTTTTCCCTACTTCGCTTTTGCGCGCAATTTCATGCGCCAATGCCTCTTTTTTTCCCCCCACCCTTCATTATTATTGTTATTATTATTAATATTATTATTATTATTTTTATTAATTTTTATTATTATTATTATTATTATTATTAATATTATTAGTATTAAAAAAAATAATAATAATAATAATAATAATAATAATAAAAAATAATAATAATATGTCTTTAGTCCTCAAAATAGTTGCTTTGTCATTTAGTTACACCTTTTAGAACAATACAATATTTAAAGAACATACAATAACATACTAATTGACATATATACACACTCAAGTAACAACGTAATCATCGCATCTGTATCATCATCATTATCATCATCATAACATCATCATCATCATCAACATCACAAAAACCCTTCCCTAATTTTTCCGTAACCATCCTTCTCTTTCACCATTATTAATTTATCTATTTGCCAATCAAAAACAATGGGAGCGATCTGTATTCATATTTTCGCCTACCAATCATCAATCACAGATGTATGATGTCCAAACGATTGGATATTTCTTCAGAAAAAAAACACCGCTCCCCCCCCTTTTTATGAAAATTGTAAACAAACCCATGTGTCAAACTGGCAAAAGACCATTCGTGATGTTGATATTTCAAAAGCTGTGAACACTTTCACTATGTGGGTCCTTTGAGCACATATTCCAATGTAAACCAATGAATGAGCACATGGAAATGTAATATAGATCATGCCCCTTCATGAACAGGAAGCAAGTAAGACCTATCTGACAAAAATATTTTTATAGATAGTATGCAGATGACGTCACTCAGGCCTTTGTTATTGTTTTGGCCACCCGCGTTTGTGAGTTGTTCTCACTAAACTGTATTAACCAGACATAAAAGTTCATGGTTACACAGATTTTTTGTGTGTTGGTCCGTTATACTTCGGATGGCAATGTTGTGAACTCCTTGGCCAAGAGCATTCAAACTAATCGTTATTGTTGACCAGTTGTTAATTATGTAATAGTGTAACCCTTGCTAAGAAGCTCACAACATTGCTACCGGAAGTAAAACGGCCCAACACAAAAAAAATATGTGTAACCTTAAACTTTATATGTCTGGTTATACATTTTATAAAAATTACCCATAAACGCAGATGGAAAAAAAAACCCAATAATAAAGCCTGTTTGGGACATCAACAATCTAAAGAAAAGTATGCGCTTGGCTAGAAGTTCATAAACATTGCCATCCGGAAGTATAACGGACCAACACACAAAACTGTGTGTATCCAGAACGTTTATAGCCCGGGTTAATTTACAGTTCAGTGAGCATACCATAAACCGGATGGCAAAAAACAATAACAAAGACCTAAATTTGACGTCATCTTCGAACTATTATACAATTCTCCTTCGCGAATGAGACAATTTATTTCCCTTCTCCTGGTTCAAACAATTCTTGTAGTAAACACTTCAATATCAAGTTGTTAGCACATATTCTGTTTTTAAAAACTTTCTTTAAAGTTTCCAATCCAAGCTTTCATAATTGAAAATTTTTATAAAAGGGAAATTTAAACACCTGGGTGGCAAGCGTGAATTTTACATGTCTTGGCTGGCTATAGAAGTTCGAAGGATAAACGTCACTCGGCCTTGTTATTGTTTTTTTTCCACCCGCGTTTGTGAGTTGTTCTCACTATACTGTATTAACCAAAACTATAAAAGTTCATGGTTACACAGAGTTTGTGTGTTGGCCGTTATATTTCCGGATGGCAATGTTGTAAAAACTCCTTGGCCAAGCGCATTCTATCAATAGATATTGTGCCACAACATTGCCATCCGGAAGTATAACGGACTACACGCACAAAACTATGTGTCAGGGTTGAACGTTTAAAGAAGTATGCGCTTGGCTAAGAACTCATACTATTACCACCCGGGAAGTATAACGGACCAACGACAAAACTATATGTAATTTGGGAACGCTATAGATAGAACGAAGTTCACGTCACAACAGGTCTTTTGTTATTGTTTTTTGCCATCCACGTTTTATGAGTAATTATTACTTAACAAATATTATCCAGACTAGGTCTATATAAGTTCAAACAGAGTTTTTGTGTTTTGTCCGTTTTATACTTCCCGGGTGGGAATGTTCCGAGCTTCTTACCAGCGCATACTATCTATAGTCGGTTAGAAGAAATTACTCACAAAAGGATGGGGAAAACACAATACAAAGGCCTGAGGGGCGAAACACAATAACAAGGCCTGAATGACGTCATCTTTCGTTCTAATTTGATTTTTTAGAAATATTATTTGCTGTGGGCAGACAGAAACCCCTTTTTTTCATAATTTTCAGTAAATTTGCGTTTTTTTTTTTTTTTTGTTTTTTTTTTTTTTTCATCTCGAGTTTTAAAATGGGCCACAACAAGTAGAACATTCTGGGAAATGATATCTTAATTTTCCCCTCGATAAAAACGCTTCAAAAACCGGGCCACTTCCCCTCGTAATAACGCATGGTAAAATTAATAAATGGCTCTAAACTATCGGAACAGTGACGGACGCCCTTATGAAATATTTCTCCGACGAGCAAAAAGCATATCCAGAAAAAAAAAAATTTATATTCAAAATGATTCAAAACGTTTAATTTTTAGGCAATTGCCAATATAAATCTGATCATTTTTTGACTTTTAACACATTTTGATCACAAGACAATAAAAGTTCTAGGGCCCGCATGAAAAAAAAAAGTAACAATTTTCTTTGTTAGATCAAAAGATGGCCGCCGTTGCTGGGCGACGTGACACAGACTATTGAATCCCTAAACGGTTGTTGCCAAATCAATTTTTTTTAAAAAAAAAAAAAAAAAGGTGGCATATCCATATATCTACAAGTATTTTTTCAGTACTCTGAAATAAAAACAAACGTAAGATCTGTATATAAAATTTTGGGCCCGAAAACTCGGCCTACCCGATATCGATCAATTAAAATGACTCTCGTCTCCGCAAAAAATCTCAAACCTGGGACTTTCCCCGAATTTTTCCTCTCAGGTTGATAGTTTTTGCCGAGACGAGAATCATTGTAACGTTTCGATATTTGAAGGATCGAGTTTTTCGACCAACATTTTAAAAAGCGTGTATTTTTTTGTTCAGAGCACGTAAGAGTAGGGTAAGCCATGTCAGCATAATAGACTATTCATGTCACGTAGAGCATAAACGGTTTCAATCCACGGCCATCACACCAAAACAAGGTGTTTCGGGATGTTCAATAGGGCTGATGTCACGTCCCTCCAGCAATGGCGGCCATCGTGGATCAAACAAAGAAAATCGGTACTTTTTAATTTTTCATACTGGCTATACTTTTCATATGTAATGTGATCAGAATGTAAAAAGTCAAAACATGATCATATTTAGAATGTTTTTCTCCAATGGATAGACTTTTATCTCGTCGGGGAAATAATCCATAAGGGGGGCCCGCCATTGTTCCGATAGTTAGAGCCAGTTGCTAAGTTACTATGGCGTCATTACGAGGGAAGTGACGTCCCCTGACTGTTGAAGGACAACAATTTAAAAAGGAATAATAGAACGAAGATGACTCACTCAGGCCTTTGTTATTGTTTTGTGTCGTTGTTTTTTATTTTTTTTGTTGTTTTTTTTTTTGGAGTTTTTTTGCCACCCATATTTGTGAGTAATTTCCACTAAACTGTATTAACCAGACTATAAAGGGTTTAGGTTACACAATAGATTTGTGTTTTGGGGTCCGTTATACTTCCGGATAGCAATGTTGTGAATGTCTTAGCCAATCGCAAATTATCCAAAAGACTGCAAAAAATTTTAAATTCCCAAAGACAGGTGAAATAAGATTAAAGGTCTGTTCAAATTTTTACTACTGTTATTTCTTTTTTCTATATCGAGCAGCAATAATTTCATGAAATTAAAATTAAAGGGAAAAGGTGTGTAAGTGTGAAAAAAAACCCTGCTTTTGAAAGATCAGTATCAATTTATCTTGTTGCTTTTTTTTTTAATTTACCAAAGGAGGCGGAGTGTGTATTATCTCTTTTCTCTTCCCTCTCTCCCTCTTTTCTCCTCTCTCCTCTCCTCTCTCCTTCTGCTCTCTCTCTCTCTCTCTTTCTTTCTCTTCCCTCTCTCTCTCTCTCTCTCTCTTTTCTTTCTCTCTCCTCTCTCTCTCTCGCTTCTCTCTCTCTCCTCCTCCTCGTCTTTCCCCTCTCTCTCTCCTCTCTCTCCTCTCCTCTCTTTGTATGTTACAACTGTATGTGTTGCCCCCGGGGTGCCCCCCCCCCCCCCCCGTTTCTTTATGTGTCCCTCTCTCTGTATTGTACGTGTGTGTGTGTGTGTGTGTGTGTGTGTTGTGTGTTGTGTGTGGGGGTTTGGGTGTGTGGTGTATATTTTGTGAAGAAAGGGAAAATTAAACCTTAGATATAGAATTAGGGTCTGTGGCTTTGACCAAAAAAAAATTGCTATTTGGGGTGGATGCGTAAACTGAGGCCTTTTAAAATTTTTTTTCCACTTTTTAAAATATTTCAACGGTTAAACGGTGAAGTTCAGACATTTATTCCATTGTGCTTCATTTAGGAATGTTTAAACACAGGTAAATTGCAGTGCTTAGTTTATTTATAAGTACATATTATACCAAATCTATAAATCGGAGGAATAAAAAAACGTTTGTAATGTTTGGATACTGTTTGGGGAATTTTCTTTTTCCATTCGTGATTTGGGGTCATAAATTTGAACAAATTTCGCAATTTCGCACCATGGTTTCTTGTTACCAGGACCGAAATTTTTTTGATGATGGGGGCAAGGGCTCAGGGCACGGTCCTTTCTTCGTACCCCGAAAGGTACCGAGTTCGATCACTCCCCACCGCGCTGTGTGGTCTTGAGCAAGTCAATTCGCCCAAACTCAATATGCGCGCTGCTCGCTGCTGACGCCTGAGTTATTCCATCTTCCCTTGGAATAGACCCTAGAACACATTTCCCCTATGGGATGAATAAAGGGAATTTTAGTTATATTTATTTTCATTATATTTTAAAGTTTCCCATTAATGCTTGCTCCACATTGTTTTGTTGGTTTTGGGTTTTGGGTTTGTTTTTGTTTTGTTTTTCCTTTGGGGGGGGGGGGGGGGTGGGGGGGTTTATTGGTTGTTTTTTTTGGGTTTAGTGTTTGGGTAAACAGGGGAGGGAATATAATCTTTTTATCTAGTTTTATTTTTATGTTGATAATTTAAAATTATACATTTGTTCAGTATTAAATTAGTTTATAGCGTCCATGCACATATATTTTGGGGAGGTCGCAATGACGGGCTGCTTTTAAACGCGTTGTGTTGGATAATGAGTTATGTTGGTCCGAATAATTTTCCATACAACAATGAGCCTATAATAACGACGTGGGTTAAACAGACCTGCAAATAAATATTTCCGGGGGTCGTTTACCGGTAAAGACTGTTGTTTTCTTACGAATTTTCCCCATCCTGAACGTCCCAACTCAGAGATTTCTACTAATAATTTTGCAATTTGTGCCGCAACATTACATGATTAGCCTTTTCCCCTCTGTCGTCGTCATTTTATTTGTTGCCTAAACGCACGAATCGGTTATACTGGCCGGGCTGGACTAGTAAAAGGAAAAACGACATTTTCTGCCACAGATTTTACACGGTGTTAATTTTTATCATTTTATGGTAAAGAATTATTACAGTTTTATACGTTTTAAACGACCCCAAAAATTTGCATTTCTTATTTAATTTTATTCGAAATTCACATCTCAGGGTCTGTTTCTTGTTTTTTGTTTTTTTTTTTTTTTGGGTTTTTTTTTTTCCCCCAAAGTAATACAGTTTTAAGAACGATGGGTCACACATATCAATCTTACTCTTCTTTACTAAACCCCTGCTACAACTACTACTAACTACTATTATTATTTTTATTATTATACCCTTCGCTACTACTACTACTAACTACAAATACTACTACTACTACTACTACTACTACAAATGCTACTACTACTACTACTACTACTACTACTACTACTACTACTACTACTACTACTACTACTTACTACTACTACAAACTTGCCTTTATCAAACATGGGAAAAGGGGATCACTCGCCTTTTCTGTTGCAGACATTTATTCTGCCATTTTTTTTTTAAAATTTAAAAGAAATAATATATGTTCACGCTCACGTTTAATTTGTTAACAGAATTTGATAGTACATTTCATGGTCTGTAAAATATCCTTTAAAATCGTCCCTGTATAGCCCTTTCAGTTTATTCTTGATTAAATTGTGGATTTGACCCTTTAATATCTTTACGTTTGGGGCAATGTAACTGTGTATTTTTCAGGCTTTGTATTACTATTTTTTTTCGGTTCAGTTGACTCGTATTGTGAACAATGTTGCTTAAAACACCACCCTTGATAATTTTATTCAATAGAGCTGGCTTGCAAAGTTATGTTTTTGTATTAAAGGCAAACGGAATGAAAAAAGTGGGGCCATAAAAAATTTCTAATATTTCCCATAATAGTATACACAGTGACCAATCCACGATTTTGGGTCGGGGAGCTCACTTGTGGGGCCCTGTGTAGTCTAGGGGGTACGACTCCGCTTTGGATCGAAGGTCCTGGGTTCAAGCTTGCTCAGGGATAGTTGAGCCCTTGGGGATCAACTTTACACTTTATTTCTCATTCTGTCGTCTTAGGCATGTGTCATATAATAAATATATATATTAATATAAATATAATATAATATTTATATATATATATTATATTGAAATAAAAAATATTGTTTTGTTTTTGTATTTTTAGGTAAGTTTGCGGAGCGAATGTTGTAAACGCAAACTCTCAGACGTCGCCGCCCGGACGACTATAACTTTCCCAAATGCCGAGAAAATGGAATGAAAGCACCCGTTTGCGAGACCTGCAAACCAAATTATTGTCGACCCCTTTTACACATTATTTACAACGGGTCCAAACTTCACTTCGACATCCACAGGCAACAAACTTACCTTAATGGCTTTAGCCGATGATCAAAACAGATGCAAAAATAAAATACGTACCTGCCCCTACATTTTACACTTTCTAAAAAGAAGGAACGAGTTGACGTCACCAGATTTTTGTGCTTTTTAAATTTTTTGGACACCTGTTAGTGATTAGCTCTCACCAGGTTATGCCCAATCAACCGTTTTGTTAGTTGATATGTTTAATTTTTTTTGTTGTTAGGTTATGCCTAAACGCGGTGCATAAATGGGATTTTTAGAATTGTTTGCAAAATTCACCTAAGATAATTTCAAATCAATATATCATTCTTAACTGAAACCGAATTGAAAATGAATGAATTGTTTTATGTTGTGTATATCGAAAGCGTCAAAGAAAGAAGAGAGAGAGAGAGAGAGAGAGAGAGAGAGAGAGGAGAGAGAGAGAGAGAGAAGAGAGAATAGTAGGAGTGAAAATACTGTCAATGATTTTAGTTATCATATAACTTATAACAAGTGTAACAAAATTTGACAAATTGCCATATTATGGACAATAAAGATCTTTTTGTATATTATTATTATTATTATTATTTTTTATTATTATTAGTAGTTAAATAATAATAAAAAAATAATAATATAATAAAATAAAAAATAATACTAATAATAATAATAATAATTACAATAGACTTTATTGTCCATAAAAATGGCAATTTGCCCATTTAGTTTACACTTGTTAAACGTTATAGATAACTATACTCATTGAACAGATATTTCACTCCTATTTAAATTCTCTCTCACTCTCTCTCTCTCTCTTCCTCTCTCTCTCTCTCTCCTCTCTCTCCCCCTTTTTCCTTTGACGCTTTCGATATAAAAACAAAACAATTCTTTTCTTTTTCAATTCGAAACAGTTAAGAATGTTTATCATTGATTTGAAATTATCTTAGGTGAAATATGCAAACAATTTAACTAACCTCATTTATCACGCTTTAGGCAAAAACACTCACAACAAAATTAAAAATATCAACTAACAAACGGTTGATTGACATAACCTGGGGGAAGCTAATCACTAACAGGCTGTCCAAAAATTAAAAAGCAACAAAAATCTGGGTGACGTCAACCTCGTTCCTTCTATAGAAAGGGGTAAAAAGTAAGTCAGTACGTATTATATTATGCACTCCTGTTCTTGATCCCTCGGCTAATGCAAAACAGGTAAGTTTGTAATGCCTGTGGATTGTCGAGTGAAGATATACCCGTGTAAATAATGTGTAAAAGCGTCGACAATAAATTTGGTTAGCAGTTCCGCAAACGGGTGCATTCCATTTTCTTTGGCATGGAACGTATAGTCGTCGACGGCGACGTCTGAGAGTTTGCGTTTTACAACATTCGCTCGCAACTTACTCTAAAATACAAAAAACAAAAACAATATTAAATAAATAAATATAAATATATATAAATATAAATAAAAATATATATATATATATATATATATATATATATATATATGACACATGCCTAAGACGACAGAATGAGAGTAAAGAGTAAAAATTTTATCCAAGGACTCAACTATCCGCTGAGCAAGCCTTGAACCCAGGACCTTCCGATCCAAAAGCGAGAGTCCTACCAAATAGACTACACAGCCGCACAAGTGAGCCCCCGACCCAAAAATCGGGGGATATGGATCACTGTGTATACTTTAAAAAAGTATAGAAATATATATGGCCCTCACTTTTTTCATTCCGTCGTCCTTAATACAAAAACATAACATTGCAAGCACAGCTCTATTGAATAAAATTATCATGGGTGGTGACTATAGCAACATTGTTCACAATACGAGTCACTGAACCGAAAAAAATAATAATACAAAGCCTGAAGTACACAGTTACATTGCTAAAACGTAAAGATATTAAGGATCAAATCCACAATAATCAAGAATAAACTGAAAGGGCTATAAGGACGCTTAATGGATATTTTACAGACCATGACAATGTACTAATCAAATTCTGTTAAACAAATTACACGTGACGTGAACAACTTTTATTCTTTATTAAAAAAAA
This sequence comes from Berghia stephanieae, assembly GCF_034508935.2. Classification (NCBI taxonomy): domain Eukaryota; kingdom Metazoa; phylum Mollusca; class Gastropoda; order Nudibranchia; family Aeolidiidae; genus Berghia; species Berghia stephanieae. Next base: position 22,102 of record NW_027622546.1, read on the forward strand.
AAATGGCAGAATAAATGTCTGCAACAGAAAAGGCGAGTGATACCTTTCCTATGTTTGATAATGGCAAGTAGTAGTAGTATAGTAGTAGTAGTAGTAGTATTAGTTAGTAGTAGTAGTAGTGTAGTAGTAAGTAGCAGTTAGTAGTATAGTAGTAGTAGTAGTAGTAGTAGTAGTAGTAGTAGTAGTAGCGAAGAGTATAATAATAATAATAATAATAGTAGTAGTAGTAGTAGTAGAGCAGTGGTAGTAGAGAAGAGTAAGATCTGATATTGTTGACCCATCGTCCTTAAAACTGTATTACTCGGGGGAAAAAACAAAACAAAAAAAACAAAAAAACAGAAACAAGACCCTGAGATGTGAATTTCGAATAAAATTGATAAGAAATGCAAACTTTGGGGTCGTTTAAAACGTATAAAACTGTAATAATTCTTTACCATAAAAGATAGAAATTAACACCGTGTCAAATCTGGGGCAAAAAATGTCGATTTCCATTACTAGTCCAGCCCGACAGTATAACCAAATTCGTGACGATTAGGCAACAATAAAATGACGACGACAAGAGCGAAAAGGCTAATCATGTAATGTTCGGCACAAATTATGAAAAATTATTAGTAGAAATCTCTGAGTTAAAACGTTCAGACCCCGGGAGTCGAAGAAAAAACAATCTTTAACGGTAAACTGACACGTATATTTATTTGCAGGTCTGATAACCCACGCGTTATTATAGGCTCATTGTTTAATGGAAATTATCTCGGCCCACCTAACACATTATCCAACACAACAGCGTTTAAAGCACCCGTCATTGCGACCTGCCAAATATATGTGCATGACGCTATAAACTCAATTTAATACTGAACAAATGTAAAATTTTTTAAAATTTTACACATGAAATAAAACTAGATAAAAAGATTAATTCCTCCCCTGTTTACCCAAACACTAAAACCCACAAAAACAAACCAAAAAAACCCCCCCCCCCCCCCCCCCCAAGGAAAAACAAAACATAACAAATCAAAACAAAACCAACAAAACAATGCGGGAGCAAAGCATTAATGGGCAATCTTTAAAATAATAATGAAAATAAATAAACTAAATTCCCTTTATTCATCCCATAGGGGAAATGTGTCCTAGGGTCTATCCAAGGAAGACTGGAATAACTCAGGCGTCAGCACCGAGCAGCGCGCATATTGAGCTAGGGCGAAATGACTTGCTCAAGACCACACAGCGCGGTGGGGAGTGATCGAACTCGGTACCTTTCGGGTACGAAGCAAAGACCGTGCCGCTGAGCCACCTTCCCCCATCATCAAAACCATTTCGTGTCCTGGTAACAAAACCATGGTGCGAAATTTGCGAAATTTGTTCAAATTTATGACTCAAATCACGATGGAACAGAAATTTCGAAACAGTATCCAACATTACAATCGATTTTTACTTCCTCAGATTTAATAGATTTGGTTAATATATCGTACTTATAATAAACTAAGCACTGCATTTACCTGTGTTTAAACATTCCTAAAATGAAGACACAATGGAATAAATGTCTGAACTTCACAGTTAAACCGTTGAAATATTAAAAGAGTGAAATAAATTAAATGGCCTCAGTTTACGCATCACTAAGTAGCAATTTTTTTAGGTCAAGCCACAACCCCTAATTCTATATCTAAGGGCAATCTCCTTTTCTTCACAAATAACTGACACCCACACCCAAACCCACACACACACACACAAACACACACACACACCACACACACACACGTACATACAGAGAGAGACACATAAAGAAACGGGGGGGGGGGCACACACATACAGTTGTAACATACAAAGAGAAGAGAGAGAAAAGAGAAGGAGAGAGAGAAGGAGAGAGAGAGAAGAGCGAGAGAGAGAGAGAGAGAGAAAGAAAGAGAGAGAGAGAGAGAGAGAGGGGAGAAAAAGAAAGAGAGAGAGAGAGAGAGAGAGAGAGAGAGAGAGAGAGAGAGGAGAGAGAGAGAGAGAGGAGAGATACATACACACTCCGCCTCCTTTGGTAAATTAAAAAAAAAGCAACAATGTATATTGATACATGATCTTTCAAAGCAGGGTTTATTTCACACTTACACACCTTACAAAATATAATGCATGAAAATTATTGCTGCTCGATGATAGAAAAAAGAAATAACAGTAGTAAAATTGAACAGACCCTTTAATCTTATTTCACCTGTCTTCGTAAATTAAATTATTGCAGTCCTCTTAGGAAATTTGCGATTGGCTAAGACATTCACAACATTGCTAATCCGGAAGTAAACGGACCAACACACAAATCTATGTGTAACCTAAAAATTTTTAGTCTGGTTAATACAGTTTAGTGAGAATTACTCACAAATATGGGTGGCAAAAAAACTCCAAAAAAAAAACAACAAAAAAAACAAACAAACGACAAAACAATAACAAAGGCCTGAGTGACGTCATCTTCGTTCTATCATTCCATTTTTATTGTTGTCGCTTCAACAGTCATGACGTCACTTCCCCCGTAATGACGCATAGTAACTTAGCAACTGGCTCTAAACATCGAACAATGGCGGCGCCCTTATGGAATATTTCTCCGACGAGCATAAAAGTCTATCCATTGGAGAAAAACATTATAAATATGATCATGTTTTTGACTTTTTATACATTCTGATCACATTACATATGAAAAGTTATAGCCAGTAAGAAGAATAAAAAGTACCGATTTTCTTTGTTTAGAACCCACGATGGCCGCCATTGCTGGGCGACGTGACATCAACTATTGAACACTCACCGAACACCTTGTTTTGGTGTGATGGCCGTGGATTGACAACCGATTAGCTCTACGTGACTGAATAGTCTATTATGCTGACATGGCATATCCTACTCTTACGTGCTCTGAAACAAAAAATTACGCGTTTAAAATGTTGGTCAGAAAAAAACTCGATCCTTCAAATATACGAACGATTACAATGATTCCTCGTCTCGGCAAAAACTATCAAACCTGAGAAACTTCGCGGAAGTCCCAGGTTTTAGAGTTTTTGCGGAGACGAGAGTCATTTTAATTGATCGATATCTGAAGGACGAGTTTTTTGGCCAAAATTTATATACAGATCTACGTTGTTTTTATTTCAGAGTACAGTAATACTGTAGATAATGGATATGCACCTTTTTTTTTCTTTTTTTAAAAAAAATTGATTTGGCAACAACCTTTAGGGATTCAATAGTCTGATGTCACGTCGCCCAGCAACGGCGGCCATCGTTTGATCTAAACAAAGAAAATTGTTACTTTTTATTTTTCATGCTGCTAGAACTTTTCATATGTCCTTGTGATCAAAATGGGGTAAAGGTCAAAACATGATCAGATTTATATTGGCAATTGCCTAAAAATAAACGTTTTGAATCATTTGAATATAATATTTTCTTTTTTTCTTCTGGATATGCTTTTTATCTCGTGGGAGAAATATTTCATAAGGGCCCGTCACTGTTCCGATAGTTTTAGAGCCAATTATTAAGTTACCATGCGTTATTACGAGGGAAGTGACGGTTGAAGCTAATTATCGAGGTGGAATAAGATATCAAGTTCCAGAATGTTCTACTTGTTGTGGCCCATTTTAAAACATCGAGATGAAAAAAAAAAAAAAAACAAAAAAAAAAAAAAAAACGCAAATTACTGAAAATTATGACAAAAAGGTTTTCTGTCTGCCCACAGCAAATAAATTTTCTCAATCGATAGAACGAAGATGACGTCACTCAGCCTTTGTTATTGTTTTTCGCCCACTCAGGGCCTTTGTTATTGTGTTTTGCCATCCCTGTTTGTGAGTAATTCTTACTAACCAGACTATAATAATGCGCTTGGCTAAGAAGCTCAGAACATTGCCATCCGGAAGTATAAAACGGACAAACACACAAAACTCTGTATGAACTTATATAGACCTAGTCTGGATAATATAGTTAAGTAATAATTACTCATAAACGTGGATGGCAAAAAAAAAATAACAAAGACCTGTGTGTGAACTTCTTTTCTATCTTATAGACGTTCAACGTTTCCATATAGTTTTGTGCGTTGGTCCGTTATACTTCCGGATGGAAAAAGTATGAGCTTCTTAGCCAAGCGCATACTATCTTTTAAACGTTCAACGGACACATATTTTGTGCGTTAGTCCGTTATACTTCCGATTGGCAATGTTGTGAGCAACACTATCTATAGATAGAATGCGCTTGGCCAAGGAGTTCACAACATTGCCATCCGGAAAGTATAACGGCCAACACACAAACTCTGTGTAACCATGAACTTTTATAGTCCTGGTTAATACAGTATAGTGAGAACAACTCACAAACGCGGATGGCAAAAAACAATAACAAAGGCCTGAGTGACGTCATCTTCGAACTTCTATAGCCAGCCAAGACATGTAAAATTCACGCTTGCCACCCAGTGTAATTCCTTTCATAAATTAACAATTATAGCAAAGCTTGGATTGGAAACTTAATTGAAAGATTTAACAACAGAATATGTGCAAACCACTTGATATCTGAAGTGTTTACTACAAAGAATTGTCGAACCAGAGAGGAAGTAAATTGTCTCATTCGCGAAGGAGACATTGTAATAATAGTTCGAAGATGACGTCACTCAGGTCTTTGTTATTGTTTTTTGCCATCCGCGTTTATGAGTAATGCTCACTGAAACTGTATTAACCCGACTATAAACGTTCATGGATACACACAGTTTTTTGTGTTGGTCCGTTATACTTCCGGATGGCAATGTTATGAACTTCTTAGCCAAGCGCATACTATCTTTAGATAGTTGATGTCACTCAGGGCTTTATTATTGTTTTTTTTGCCATCTGCGTTTATGGGTAATTCTTACTAAACTGTATTAACCAGACTATATACGTTTAAGGGTTTCACATATTTTTGTGTGTTGGGCCGTTATACTTCCGGATAGCAATGTTGTGAGCTTCTTAGCCAAGGGTACACTATCTACATAATACAACTGGTCAACAAAACGATATAGATAGAAATGCTCCTTGGCCAAGGAGTTCACAACATTGCCATCCGGAAGTATAACGGACCAACACACAAACTCTGTGTAACCATGAACTTTTTATAGTCTGGTTAATACAGTTTAGTGAGAACAACTCACAAACGCGGATGGCAAAAACAATAACACAGGCCTGAGTGACGTCATCTGCATACTATCTATAAAAAATATTATTGTCAGATAGGTCTTACTTGCTTCCTCTTCATGATGGGCATGATCTATATTACATTTCCAAGTGCTCAAGGTCATTGGCACATTGGAATATGTCCCTCAAAGTGACCCACAAGGAAAAGGTTCCAGCTTTTGAAATATCTAACATCACGAATGGTCATTTTTGCTCAGTTTTGACACAGGGGTTTGTTTACAATTTTATAAACAAAGCAGCGTGTTTATGTTTCTGAAAAAATACCAATCGTTGGCATCATCACATCATGGATTGATGCTTGGTAGGACGAAGATATGGAATACAGATCGCTCCCATTGTTTTGATTTGGAAATTTAATAAAATTAATTAGGGTAAAGAAAAGATGGTTTTACGGAAATATTAGGAAGTTGTTGTGATGATGATATGATGATGATGATTATGATGATGATAAGATGATGATACAGGGGAGATGACTACTTGTTACTGAGTGTGAAATATATGTCAATATAGATGTTATGTATGTTCTTTATAATATTGTAATTGTTCTAAAGGTGTAATAAATGACAAATTGCAAACTATTTTGAGGACATAAAGACAAATATTATTTTAATTATTATTAATTATTATTATTTTATTTTATTAATAATACAATAAATAAAAATAATAAAAAAATAAAATAATAATAATAATAAAATAAAAAATAATATAATAATAACAATAATAAAGAAGGGTGAGGGAAAAAGGCATTGGGCCCATGAAGATTCGCGCAAAAGCGAATAGGGAAACGGGATGACAATAATAAAAAAAAAAAACAAAAAAAAAAACAACAAAAATAAATTGCGAGCGGGAGAGATTGAGGGGAACAAAAATTAAATTACTGATACAACAACTTTTCATTTCAGTACGAAATTGCTCGTTCTACCCATGCTCTATTAATCTAAATGGTGGATACGCGTTTCGAACATCGGTCCAACTGATATGACGAACGTTCATTCCAGTACTGAATGGTGCTTAAAGCGTTATCGGTCATCGGATAATAGTCAGTTTAATGCTATAGAAAACGGGATAAACTTCGGCCTCATGGTTTGAATTATTAAGCTTCCACATAACTATAAAAACGTTATAACTTGTTTAATTAAATGTTGCTATGTGTTATTGTCTAAATGTTTTGCATGTCGATAGATTAAACGAGTAGTACTATTGAATGAGTCGTTTTGCTTCAAAGTGGCCGCTAGTAATCGTGGTTAAAAAGCAAAAAAAAACCAATTATGTGCTCGGGATCTGGTATGCAAAAGACGAGACTATTAATACGATTAATAGATCAAGAGCGCTTAAACCACAATTGAATATAAAGCCATATATACTATCCACAGAGATAACAATCTTTAAATGATCATCTCCTGTATATTAAGGCAAAAGTTAAAATATAGATCTAGACGTGTACATCACATACATCTAACGTGACAGCCGGATCGGCGGTAATAGTCCTTCGCCTGGCAACTGAAAAGGAATAGGGTTTAGTAGTAGTATAGTAGTAAAATATAGTAGTAAATAGTAGTAGTAGTAGTAGTAGAAGTAGTAGTATAGTTAATAGTATAGTTGTAGTAGTAGTAGTATAAGCAGCAGTATAGTAGCGGGGAGTAAAAGTATTTGTAGTAACAGCAGCAGCAGCACGCAGCACATGTAGTAGTAGTATTTGTAGTAGTATATAGTAAAGTAGTTAGGAGTATCGTCGTCGTCGTCGTCGTCGTCGCTCGCGTTAGTAGTAATAGAGTAATGTAGTGTAGTAGTAGTAGTAGTAGTAGTAGTATTAGTAGAGTTTGTAGTTCTAGCGGCTTTTCATTTATTATTTTGTCCGTGCCCGACGACTCTATCCGGAAGACGGCAAGGACGGGAGTGCCGGGTCCGGGCGACAGTCTCCGATGTGGGTTAGCCCTTATTAGGTGACAAAGAAACAAGAAACAAGATCCAACGAACAAAGTAAGAAATTTCGTGTGAGATGTAAAACAGAAAAATGAAGAAAAATTATATTCCGTCCAAAAGTTTGACAGTAATGAACATAATGCGCCAGAAAAAGACAATGCCTAATTTTTCAGAGTATATTAATACTTCTAGCAAAGCCAAATTGGAGGAAGAATTGACATGACACAACTACATGCGCCTAAAAAAACACACATACACACACACACACCACAATAAAATAATTATATAAAAATATAGACATACAACATCCCTGAATACAAAATACATACATACATAAAACATACTACATACATACATACATACATACATACATACATACATAAAAAACATACATACATACTACATAAGTCGATACCAAAACCCCAAAAAAAAACTAGGGGGAAAAAAACAAAATTTTACAACAAAGTGAAAGGGTGTTTGACATTTCGACAGAATGCGCCCCATCTTTTCCAAAAGGAGAGAGAACCGCAATGACCCATGGGGGTTTTTCCCCTTTAAAAAACCAAAAACCAAAAGGGGACCTTTAAAAGCCATTTCTAAATTTAAAAAAGCGTTTCACCACTTTTTTTTTTTTTTTTTGGCTGGGACAAAATTTCCTTTTTTAAGGGGATTCTGGGGGGGGAAAAACCCTTAAAGGGCAAAGAAACACGTTTTGTAGCTGGGTTTAAAAAGGGGCCCCCTTTACGAAAACGAATCCCCCCAAAACCCCCACGACAAAAACCCGCATTACAAAATATTTCGAAATTTTCCCCCCCGCCCCCCCCCGCAGCGTTTTAAAAATCACAGACTCCACAAAGAGATCCCAAAAAAACAAAAACAAGAGGAAACACAGCATCAAAACACATACCCCAAAACAATGTGGGGAAAAACAAAACACTTAAAACTTTTGGCTGTTTTTTTTTCTTCCCATTTGGGAAAAACCCAATCAGAAAGGAAAGCTTACCCCCCGCCCCAAGCCGTAATAGAGTATACAGGTTTTCCCCCAAAATGACCGTAATAATATACAAAAAAAAAAAAAGAAAAATTTTTCACGATTCAAATAGAGCGACACATACATATAATTTTAAAACACTTTGGTTTTTAAAATAAAAAATAAAAAAATAATAAAAATAAAAATAATAATAAAAAATAATAAAAATAAAAAAAAAATTTTAAAATAAAATAATAATAATAATAAAAAAAGAAAAAAAGAAAAAAAACCCAAAAACAACAAAAAAAATTTTTTTTTAAAATTTTTAAAAAATAATAGAAAAAAAAAAAGAAAAAAATAAAGTATGCCCCCAAAAATTTTTTAAACCAATTTTGCTATTTGTGCAAAAGAAAAATAAACCCAAAAAGACGTTCAGTATTTTTAAAAACGGTAATGCGATGGAATAAAAATTTTCCAAAAGGAAATTTTCTGGCAAAAATTTCCAAAATTACTTACTTGGTGATGGTGACAAATTAAAAGTAAAACACCCCCGACGTAACAGATAATAATAATAAAGCGTAAAACCCGCCCAATGTAAAAATTTATGGAAATTTCCCCCCCAAATGACCCCCTTTGTTACCACCGTTTTTATATTCTTCCCCCGAAGTCTGGGGAAAACGGACAAGAAAAGAAAAGAAAAATTTCGGTCGAGCCGGGGGTCACGAGTTCGTCGTAAAAAATTTTTTGTGACGGGGGGCGAAACCCCAATTTCTTTTAAACATTAACGGTCAGGGGGGATTTATTGGAAGACCAAGAGAGCCGTGCCGTGCCGGCTCTATAACTCAGGGGGGTTTTTCGTTAAATGCACCCTTTTTTTAAAACGTCGCATACCCCTTTCCGCTTTTTTTTGTGGCGCTTGGCTAAGAAGCTCCCCAACGGACCAACACACAAAACTATGTTAAAAAATTTAACATTATAGTGTGGGGGTTTTGGAAAAAGGTACACGGGGCCCAAAAACACAAAAAACTATGTGTAACAATTTTAAAATTAAAAATGTGCGCTTGGCTTTTAAAAGCTCACAACGGACCAACACACCCCAAAATTTGGGGGAAAATTTTAAAAAATTTAGTGTGCCTTTTGGAAAAAGCTCACCAAATTGCCATTCCCCCGGGTAAAAAAAAGGAAAACCAACCCAAAACTAGTTAACCTTAAAAATTTAAAAAACTGGTTAAAAAATTTAGTGAAATTACTCCCCAAACGGGAAAAGGGAAAAAAAAACCCAAAAAACAAAACCCCAAAACAAAGACCTGAGTTTTTGTCCCCAATTCATTCAAAATATAGCTAAACTGTCCCCTCATGTAAATATATTTCAGGTTTTTTTGGGGTTTGGTTTTTTAAGGGGTTTTCCGTGCTTTCAACCCAATAAGG
>NW_027622547.1:2500-7500 GCF_034508935.2 Berghia stephanieae
TCAAAAGATAAGTCTAGTTGGTTCAAGTGTCAGACAAAAAGTTAACGATGGCTACGGTCAGGCTCATCCCAGCACATCGTCATCTTTATAACAAGCCGAGCAGTCGAATCAGTCAGCTTTACAATTTTGTGAGCATGTATCACAATATTTGAGCACAGAAACGAGATGAATTAACCAGTAGATTTTTGACCAATCAAAAACATGGAATTTGTGACACACCTTCACACGTACTCGGACAAACATAGTTGTTTGTTGATAAACAATAACATGAATGAAATCGACCTCTCTCTAATCATTGTTATTGTTTTTATACCGCCAGATGGGTGACTAGTTATCACACGATTCTCTCGATCATATTATAAAAGTTTAAGTTTACACGTAGTTTTCAATGTTGGTTCTGTTAATCAAGCGGTGGAACAGTGGGTATTTTACTTAGACACATACTATTGATAGTAAAGCCTGTGTAGTTTGCTAAGTTAACCAATCACCGCCATTGTTTACTTATGACGACTGTCCGAGAGAGGTGGTTATCTAAGTGTCTATTGCATTGCCATACTCGTCCACAGTGTGCACATTTCGACAAACAGAAAGTTTGCCCTTCCGCCACGACATCATAAGATTCCCCTAAGGAATATAGATAATTCATCAAACAAGATGTCTGATGTCAACAGGAAAATCAACTATGTTGTCCAAGTGAGCAAATAGTGGGTTAGTAAGCTTGCCCAATGAAAAAAATAACGAAAGTGCCTGCAGCTGGTCTCGAACCCGGGACCTTCCGGATCACAGTGCAATGCCTTAACCACTCGGCAACTCCCCCCCCCCCTCCCCCCCCCCCCTCGTAATGACGCATAGTAATCAATAGAAGAAAAACATTATAAATCTGATCATGTTTTGACTTTTATCCATTCTGATCACATGATATGTGAAAAAGTTCAAGCCAGCACGAAGTATAAAAAGTACCGATTTTCTTTGTTTAGAACCAAGCTGCTCGTTACAAGGCGAACATGACATCAGACTATTGAATCCCATTGCATTTGCTTTAATTTGATTGGTTGGCAGGCTCGTCTTACTTTCTTGCCGCATTGAGCTTGGGTGTGTAGCACGTGAGACCCTTGATGTGTCATGTCTTATGTAAACTTTACATGGGAATGAATAGAAAGGTAAATAAAGGCAAAGAGATTTGATAGTTCAATGAAGGGTGGGCAGTATAATACTATTTATTAACACCAACGTGCACCGACTTAAGCTTATTTTAGTACCAATTGAATGAATGCGTTTGCTACCTACTTCACTCCCCTTATGAGTGACATAGTTATAATAGGCTTCAACAGTCGTGACGTCACTTCCCTCGTAATGACGCATAATAACTTAGTAACTGGCTCTAAACTATCGGAACAATGGTAGACGCCCTTATTAAGTACTTCTCCGATGAGCATAAATGTGTTTCCAGAGGAGAAAAACATTATAAACCTGATCATGTTTGGACTTTTACACATTCTGATCACAAGATATGTGAAAAAGGTCTACCCAGCATGCGGAATAAAAAGTATCGATTTTCTTTATTTAGAACCAAGCTGCTGCTTGTTGGGCGGGCGTGACATCAGACTACTGAATCCAATTGACAAATTAGGGAGCAGGCATTTGTATAGATAGAACGAAGTTGACGTCACTCGGGTCTTTGTTAATTTTTAAAAAAATTTTTACAATTTTTTATTTGTCATCCATGTCTGTGAGTGAATCTCACTAAGCTGGATTAACCAGATTATAAACGCTTAAGGTTACACATGGTTTTGTGTGTTGGTCCGTTATACTTCCGGATGTTGGCTATGTTGTGAGTTTCGTAGCCAGGCGCATACTATCTATATATAGATAGTTCGAAGTTGACGTCACTCAGGTCTTTGTTATTGTTTTTTTGCCATCCGCGTTTATGAGTAATTCTCACTAAACTGTATTAACCTGACTATAAACGATCATGGTTACACAAAGTTTTGTGTGTTGGTCCTTTATACTTCCGGATGGCAATGTTGTTAACTCCTTAGCCAAGCGCATACTATCTATAAGGTTATAAGATCTGAACAAGTCGTGCGTATAGATAGAATGCGCTTGGCCAAGGAGTTCACAACATTGCCATCCGGAAGTATAACGGACCAACACACAAAACTGTGTGTAACCATGAACTTTTATAGTCTGTTTAATATAGTTTAGTGAGAACAACTCACAAACGCGGATGGCAAAAACAATAACAAACACATGAGTTACGTCATCTTCGAACTATCTATAAAACGGTCACAGATAAAGCAAGAAAGAAAAATACAAAAAAAAAAGAAAAACATCCCAAGAAATCAGTTGAGGAAGACTGAGTTGTTGTTTGTTTTTTGTTTTTTTTGATGTTTTTTATTATTTTTATTCTTGTGTTTTCTTCTCTTGCTTTATCTGTGACCGTTCCATACACACTTGTTCAGATCTTTATCTTACACAAATGCCTGTGTTTTCCTCTCTTGCTGTGTCTAACACACTTGTTCAGATCGTAGATAAGTAAACATTGAATTAAGCAGACATGCCTACTTGAAAATCTAAAAATTTGTAGTTTTTAGAAGATAAAAACTGTAGTCGCCGTCGTCAACTTTACAAATCAACAATTCACTCCCACAATGATTAGATATCACTCCAAAATCCCAAAAATTATGCACTCTGGAGTCAACTTTTGTTTTCAATAAGTTTTAATGACTCAGAAATGTTCATAAAGTTCTGAAATACTCGTCAACAGTCGTAACGTCACTTCCTTCCTAGTAACGCATGGTAACTTAGTAACACTGGCTCTAAACGATCGGAACAATGGCGGACGCCCGTATGAAATATTTCTCCGGCGAGCATAAAAGCGTATCCAGATGAAAAAAACCCATAAATTTGATAATGTTTTGACTTTTACACATTCTGATCAATAGGCATATGAAAAGTTCTAGCCAGCATGAAGAATGAAAAGTAATGATTTTCTTTGTTTAGAACCAAGATGGCCGCCGTTGCCGGGCGGCGTGACATCAGGCTACTGAATCCAATTGGAGCCAAAATTTCGTAATTCCATGAATTTTTCGTAGTACCGGGCAGGTCTGGATTAAGTGTATTTCTATGACAACAACGAATGAATCTCTGTCGCAATTTGGATTGGCAGACTTCTAATATAAGTACAATTTGGTTTGGATTACTAGGCTACACCAATGAGCCCATAACGTTTGGGTTATCAGACCTGCAAACAAGTACACGTCGATCGAGATCAATACATTCTAAACTACAAATAAAGAAGCAATATAAAGAACTGAACAAATATGTATGACAGGCGCCAGACAAAGCAAGAAAGAAAAATACCCAAAAAAAAAAAAGAGAGAAAAAAAAGAACCATCCCAAAAAATCAGTCGACCATGACTGGGGATCGAATCGAAACTCAGACCTTCTGATTACCGGTGTAATGGTAGCACATCTGACTGGCAATCAGAAGGTCTGAGGTTCGATTCCCAGTCGAGGTCGACTAATTTTTTGGGATAGTTTTGTTTTCTTCTTGTATTTTTCTTTCTTGCTTTGTCTGGCACCTTTCATATACACACTTGTTCAGATCTTTATCTTACACCGGTGCCTGCTCCTTATTAGTTCTACTTTGATATTTTCAAAAGAAACAATTTATTGCTTTGTCACGAAACAAAATTGCACATCGGCTATTTGTCTTCACTATTGACATTAGCCTTGATCCCTCTTTCAGGCCGATATTTGTTTTTCAAACGTTTTGGCAATCGATACACGCTCTTTGTTTTCCCTTTCCTTTAATAGCTGGTCTCTTATTTATTTGCTTTAGGAAGGTCTCGATAGCTCAGCCGGTAGAGCACTCGCTTCACACGCAAAAGGACCTTGATCGATCCCGGGTGAAGTCGAGATTTTTTTTGTCTGACCCCCTCCCCTCCCCTCCACCCCCCCCCCCCCCCCCCCCCATAGGAGCCACCTAGCAGTGATTGGGTAGCTGGGTCTGTTAGATCTGACGGAAAGTACTCTGCAATAGATTAGTGTCCTATCCAACGGGTAGCAAGCAATTGCTATTAATCCGTTTCATGCTATGGAAACAGGGATAAACTCCGGCTCTCCACGGCCTTGTGGCACTGAAGGATCTCAATAATTTGCACAACGGACGACTGTCTGCCTATACTATTGACATTGTGCATTGATCCCTCTTTCAGACAGACATTATTTGTTTTTCAAAAGTTCTGGCAATCGATACACGCCCTGTGTTGTCCCTTTCCAGTTATAGCTGGTCTCTTATTTGCTCTATGAAAGTCCCGATAGCTCAGCTGGTAGAGCACTCGCTTCAGACGCAAAGGGACCTGGATCGATCCCGAGAAAAGTCGAGATTTTATTCTGACCCCTTCCCCCACACCCACTCTATCCGCTCAGGAGTGATTGGGTAGCTAGGTCTGTTTAATCTGACGGGAAAATATGTTGCGATAGACTGTCGTTCTATCCACAGGAGAGCCAGCAAGAATTGCTGCTGTCATTTTAACGCTGCAGAAAACCGGGATGAATTCCAGCTCCAGGGGTCTTATGGCTCTGAAGGAAGGACTATTTTTTCCTTGATGTATTATTCCGCCAAAAAATGTGACTAGTCTCTTTAAGGGCTAACCCACACCGGAGACTGACTCCGACAACCCGGCACTGCCGTCCTCTGCAGTCTTCCGAATAAAGACGTCGGGCACAGACAAAATACTGAGAATAAGGAGAAGAGCCGCTAGACCTACCCATATCTTCATTTATGCTTATTTTTTTTCTTAATTAATATACTCATACGACCATTAGTCTTCTCCTTGAACCCTATTGACAACCAACCGTGAGTAACCCCGCCAAAAGGTTCGAGTTTCTGCAAATTTAGTGGAGATTGCGCGACATAAAAGTCCACGATTTCAAAGATAATTTTGTATAGATAGTGTGCTCTTGGCTAAGAAACTCATAACATTGCCATGTAT